>NW_027492647.1:0-212012 GCF_021521415.1 Bidens hawaiensis
AGGGACACGGAAATAATGTTTCTTCTTAACTTAGGAGCATACAAAACATTCTTCAAAATTACTTCCAACCCACTTGGAAGCTTTAACATGTAGTCTCCTTGGGCTTGGACTTCAACTCTTGCTCCATTGCCCATAAAGAGACTAATGTCCCCTTTGTTGAGTTGTTTACTTCTTTTGAACCCCTGCAACAAATTGCAAATGTGAGTTCCACATCCGGTATCAAGTACCCATGTATTTGAAGAAATAACATTTAGTTCAATATGTATAGTAAAGATAATACCTGAGGTATGCCCCGCATCCCTCTTATCTTTTAACGCTTTGAGATAGGTCGGACAATTCCTTTTCCAATGACCTATCTCTCCACACTCAAAGCATGGATCTTGCGCCGCAACCTTTTGCTTCTTTTCCTTCGGTTTGGTGGGCGTGATGGCTTTCCTCTTTCCCTTTCCTCGGACGTGGCCCTTGCCCTTAGCAACACTTGCTTTGGGGTTGGAGTTATGTCCCCTTTTTCCTTCATCGATTGTTAGAACGGGTAAAGCCTTTTTACCCATTCCCGCTTCGGCCGTTCTTAGCATTGCGTGAAGCTCACCAATGCTTTTGTCCCACCCATTCATGTTATAATTCATGACAAAGGTTTCAAACCTTTTGGTCAAAGAGTTGAGGATCAAATCCGTAGCCAACTCATTAGACACGGGACAATTCAACCTACGAAGCTTTTCGATGTAGCTTTTCATCTTTAGGACATAAGATGAGACGGTTTGGGTTTCCTCCATACGACATGCATGAAACGCTCGAACCGTTTCGAAACGTTCCGCTCTAGCTTGTTGAAGGAACATTTCCTTCAATTGAGTTATCATGTCGTATGCCCCATGATGCTCGAAATCCTTTTGGATTTCGGGAATCATAGTCCCTAACATGAGGCATGAGGCTTGCACCGAATCTTTGGTGTACTTGACCCAATCGTTATAAGCCTCCTCATTTTCCACGTCAGGCTCGTCGGGAATGGGATCGTCTAAGACATATGATATCTCTTCTTGCTTGAGAACTATTCTCAAGTTGCGATACCAATCCATAAAGTTATTATGGTTTAAACGATCCTTTTCAAGGATGGTTCTTAAGGATAGGTTACGGGTGTTATGGGTAGAGGTGTTTGCATTGTTAGCGGCCATCTACAAAATTTAACAAAGTTTTATTTTAGTATTATAAACAATTTAATTATTAATACCCTTTTATTCCAGATTTTAAAATAATAATTAAATTCTAGAATCCAACGATAAATCAAATTTCGGTTAGGTGACCTTTATCCCGTTATTTGATTTAACAAGGTAGTCAACCTTGACAATTGCAACCCTTTGCAACTTCTAGAGGTATGGGACCATTCGAAATCCTTATTTCGTGTTGGCATGTTTATCCCATCAACACCATTGGATCCCATGCTTAGGTGACCTTTAGCACATGGTTTCCAATTCAAGTCGTCCTACTTGTATAAACATGTAAGATTAACATACAAGTGGTTAGGTGACCTTTATCCCACAAATATGTTAATATTACCCTAAGTATATTAGTTTGCTCAAAATGGTTAGGTGACCTTTATCCCATTAAAAGTTCCCTAATACGTTAAGTGTCATACAAAAGGATGGTGTTAGATTTGTTTCCTTGGTAATATGAAAAAGGGATTTTTAAATTTTCAAATATTCTAGTTGAAAAACATTATGCCATATCCTAACATGCATTTAGTAATATGGCGATTTTGAAAACCAATTTTCAAGGTTCTAGTTATAATAAAACCAATTTTATTATATGTGAGTGATCGCTTAGTTTTAATAAACCCATTTAATTAAACTAATTGACGCGATATTACCAAATATATATATTAGAACCCGTTTTATGCTTGTTGTCGTTCCTATGTGACGGTTTGGATATCCTAATATCTATCAACCACACATTACATTAAGTAAAACAAACAACCAAGCATACACATGCAAAATATAGTCATAACCGAAAACCGCTAAAGTTGACCATACTTGTTAGCCGAAACAAGTATAGGTCATAAGTCACACCTAAGGGACAAAACATGACACAAGGATGGAATGTTGACTCCCACTTGATCTTGCATCCAAATGCTTCAAGTATCCTTTCCAAGTTGTTGTGTTCTTGTTGGGCTTGTTAATGGGCTCCAAACTTCCAAAAGTCTTCTTGGGCCCAAGAGTGAAATTTATGGGCCTAATGGGCTTGAATCCCATGATGGGCCGGTGAGGCCCAACAAGCCCAAAATTTCGGCCCAACCAATTTCACCAAATCTTGCATCTTCTAATTTTTACAAAATGTATCCTAATACATATTTTTCTAAAAAAAAGAAAATGCAACTAATCTACTTATTACATACCAACTTATGAATAAATAAATTACACAAGCCTAAGATTATGAATTATTACAACCATATTGAATAATAAACATAATCAAAATACACATAACAACAATCAACACATCCAAGGTCTAGGTTTCGGTTATGACACATCCAAACATACCAAATGTTCTAAGCATGCAACCTAAGCAACCAATGCCCAAATTTCACCAAAAAAAAACGGCCCCCCCCCCCATGAGGCTACGGCCACCCCCCCCCCCCCCAAAATTTTTACAATTTTGATATTTCATCATCCAAATGTTAAATGGTTTCCTAAGATCTTTCCATGCATGTCAAGATCTTACAAAACCATGAGGGGTAAAATCCACCAAATTTTCGGACCTCCCTTTTCACCCACGAAAAATCCGAAATGTATGAACACAAAAGAAGCATAAGTCCTTGTAACCGGCTCTTGATGCCATTGTTGGGTTTTATGCAAGTTTATCAAAGTCTAAGTTAACCATATTTAACTAGAAAACGCAACGGAAGCTAGTGTTATAAAACTTGTTATGAACATACCATTATGTTAAAACTAAAAACCCGAAGCCAAGGATCAAAATTACAAGAACAAGATGCTCACAAAATGTAAATTGTACCTTCTTCTACCTTTAGAAGAACAAGTGGGTTGTTGAAGGGATGGTGGATGAATGACAAGCCTCCAAAGAAGAAGACCTCAAGAGTGTGATACCCCAAGCTATTTGTGACAACACCAAGTTGTTTTGCTAGGATTTATGAACACAAAACAAGCTCACAAAGCTCTCCTTTTTCTGCTGCTGCTGCCGTGAGTTTATGGAGAGGGAGAGAGAGATTTTGAAGCTTGTAAAACACTTGAAAAAGAAACCAAGAGTAGGTCCATTGCATGTATGTTGTATGGAGTGTTTTTAAAACAAGACATCATAACATGCAAAGGTAGCATGCAATCTAATTGGACCAAAACCTCCACCCACTTGAGGGGTGGACGGTTTCCTCTTTTTTTTTTTTTTTTTTTTTTGTTTTGTTTTAACAATTAAAACATCTCCATCTCATACTTTATAAAACTAATTTTATAAAACATACATGCTATCTTAATTATTTAACCAATTAAATAATTAATTTATATATAAATAAATTATCCAGATAATTTATTTAAATCATCAAGTGTAATTATTTAGAAAACCAATTTTCTAATTGCGCAGTGTTCGGTATTCGTTTAAGTGATCAAATCACTAAAAGAATACATTTGGTGTTGTCTAGCTTGTTATTGGGTATGACCCGACTTGGATCAAACACAGTTAGCCACATTAATATAAATATGTGTCTCGGGCATATGAAATTCCAACAAAAATGATTTATGCTGATTTGTTACGTTGGTCCACAACTAAAAATAAGTATGTCCAAACACAATAAAAGTCCATAAAGTAAACCTCAACCCTAATATTGAGAACACACCAGCCGCTTAAACTCTTTCCCAGACAAACACAAAACTCTTATACTTATTCTCCTTCTCTAGAACTCAGTAACCAGCATGATGGCAACAATTTTGTTAATGTGAAACTGAAATCGCAGAACTAATATGCGATATGCAATTTCCGATATGCTTTTATATTCAGATATGTGTTTTTGAGATTTAGATCTGAAGAGAATTCGATTGATGAAAGTAATCGAAGTGACTGATGTATGCGAGTGGCTGAGATGTAAGCGACTGATGATTGTATTCGAAGGACCAAAAGTAATCGAGTTTGCTGGAAAATGCGAGTTACATGATTGTAAACGAGTTGAGATGTATACAATTGGATGAGGGCTGGGTTGTAAGCGACTGAGATGTTGATTTAGCTGAGATGTAATCGAGTTTTGTATTCGATTCTGATGTAAGCGAAAGATGTAAGCGAGTTGTGATGTGGCTGGGTTGTGACTGAAGTGTATGCGAGTTGGGAACAGATTGTATGCGAGTTTGGGATGAGGGCTTGGTTGTAAGGGAGTGGGCTGTGTAAGTGTATGCGAGTTAGGGGTGTGTATGCGAGTAAGGGTGTATGTGACTAAGGGATGTAAGCGACTTGAAGGGAATGTTTGATTGTATGCGAGTTTGTGGAGAAGTTAAGTATGCGAGTTGGGCCAAGGTAAATGTATGCGAGTTACAAGCTGATTGTAAGCGTACTGAGGTACGTATTACACCGACTCTTAGCGAATATAAAGACATAGACAATCCTAAAACTAATATAGAATATTGGCTCTACAATCTCCCTCTAGGATTGAGTATGTCTAGAAACCTTCATCAAGTTCCTTGCTTCGTCTTTATTTTTTGAAATCTAGTACTTTTCTTGATCCAAGAGCTTGAACGAGATTGGATCATGGACAATTCTTTATTTTCTGATCTTGAAGACTTTAACTTCAGTCTTATTTTCTGGGAAGGCTCGACAGCAGCAAATTTTAGTAACATCAGATGCGGGAGGCTCGACATCTAATATTCCTTTGTTGACTTTCTTGTGCCGACTTGTTCTTTTCTTTGTCTTACGACTGATCTTCAGACACGATCAGCTCATTTTTAGGTTCAACCGCCAACTGTCACATTCTCGTTTTCTTTTAAGAGCTTCAGCATCGGCAACTTCAGTCTCTGCAGCCTAGGACACTTGATCTTGATCTACCTGTCCATGTACTACTGCACAAAACTTAGAGCGAATAAGATTCGTTCACAGACCCTCTTGAGGGTCAAAGAAGAATTTTCTTTTTCAAAGCATGTTCTTGGTTTGATGTATTTGTATTAATAACTCTGAAATTTTATTTTATATAGACTTCTCACAAAATACCAATTTCAGTCCCTCAACTTGTAAATGAATTGTTTAAGTCCCAGGTTTTCAACGAACTTTGTATGAACGACCTTGACAACAAAACACATGATTTTGAATAAAATAAAGATTTAACAAAATATGTACAGACACATAGAATCTTAAAAATCTTTTGGGCATTTTCATATATCAAATATTACGAATATATATACTTAATGTTTTGATATTGAAACGTAAAATAAAACATGAAAAATGAAAATGATAGGAGTAAAGATGAATTTAATATTATATAACAATAATATTTACATAATTTTCTATTGACTTAAATATTTTTGCGAGAAAGATCACAACATGGAATCACATTGTCTATAATGTCCTAGATCACACTTCTATTTGGATATTATTATGCTAAAAACCCAAAGTCGATTGTAGATATTTTTGTCCACTTTAAACTTAACAAGTATTTTAATTTCACCGTGATACATTAAAGTATTAATTAGGCACAACACTTGTATGGTCCCCTGTTAATCCAAAATGTACAAACTCCATCATACCTCACGCATAGTTTGTGTTCATCAAGTATCACCCCGAATTGACTCCGACCCCCTAATGATTGATCAAAACATTTTGGGCTTTTATAAACTTTTGCAAACTTTTCCTTCAAACAACGTGTAAAGGTTGAACCATGGACTTACTAGTCTTGTTGACTTATGCCTTCATATAAAGTGTTTAGGACTTACTTGTTTACCTCACGTTACGTGGTTCTAATATAACCCTTTTTGTTTGATAAAATTATCAACATTTTTGTCGTTGATTTTAAATACTTTTTGAGTATTTTGTAGTTTTTCTGCTTTTTTCATTAATTTTTGACATTTTTCAAAATTCGAAACTAAAGCAAGAAATAATTTTTCTATTTGTGATCAATCACTAACGGGCTCGTGTATGACCGACTATTAGGATTTTTGCCTTCATTGATATGACTTATTTGGAGTCGGCAACCGCTTCATAAGTGTGTAACCACTAGCATAGGCCTATATTTATGTTTATATCACTATGATACTTACTCATTTGTTAAGCCTATCTACACATCAAGCAATGATCTTGTTGGCTTTTGATCTACTCTTTTCATGTGCTAGGATGACTAAAAACAATTTCTTATCATTTTCCAAAGATCGGATCAATTTCTCAAAATTTTATAATTTTTAATTATCCCACTCACTCTAAGTAGGAGCTCCATCTAAACGAGAGAATATCTTTTTCAAACTTTTTTTTTGTTTTTCTTAAAATAAAAAATATTTTTGGTAAGTCAAGTGACTCATTTTTGTTTTTCTTAACAAAGGTAAAATCTTTTTGGTAAGTTCAAGATAACTCATTTTCTTCCTCTAAAATTGTGACATATTTGAAAAAGATTTACAATTTTATATACAAAAAGATAGATAGTTTGTTTTAATTGAAATTGATCGATGCTTTAATGAAAAGATCAACAAAGCTATTCTCAAATGGACTATCCTAAACATGCATTATCACATCATATAAAAAGGTTGAAGAGATTCAAACCGAAACCACAGCAACTGATGCTGGATCCATCACTTGAGAAACGCTCGACAAGTTGTGGTTGATCCATTGAACAAGGTTGGCATTGTTGAAGCACAAAGACTACGCTGGACCTGGTTTGGCTTAATATTTTGAATAATGTTACTCCCGGTTTAATATTTATTTATATATAAGATTTAAATATTGGCAATAACTAATATTTGGTATTGGATTGCTTTAGGCGAAGCTCACAAATGGAAGTGAAAAGTCGAAGATAAAGTGCTCGGATTTCGACACCAACACACATCAAAGTGCAAGTTTCTAATATTGATAATGAATTATGAATAAGTTTTAAAATATGTACTATCTTTGATTAAAAGACAAGTTCCTACGGATATTATACGTGATATTCGGATATTATACGTGATGTGTGGATACATGTTAGGACTTTTGGTACTGTTGACATTACTTATTATCACCAACGATTTGTTTAATTGAGTCGTTCCGACCCTGACCTGTTTCGACCTTGACCCGTTCCGACCCATAACCCATTTCGACCTAACCCAACCCATTTCAACCCAACTCAACCCATTTGCTACCCCTATGTTTAATGTATATTGACGGGTTAGGCGAGTTTACCTCTTAAGACACAATTTAAAAAAATATTCAAAAATAATAATAAAAAAATCATAAGTCAAATTATAAATAAAAAAAAGGAAAAAGTAAAAAAAACTAAAACATTGTCTCTGTTGTCCTTGTTAAAAAAAATCGACCCGAAATCCGTTTTGACCCGTTCCGACCTTGACCCATTTTGACCCGGGCCCATTATGACCCGAACCTTTTGACCTTGACCCATTCCGACCCGAACCATAACAACCCCCTTTTTTAATTGACCGGTTTCGACCCATATCCCGTTCCGACCCATAACCCGTTTCTACCCAACCTAACCCATTTGCCACCCCTATGTGTAATGTATATTGACGGGTTATGCGAGTTGTACCTCTGAAGACACAATTTAAAATTATATGCATAATGGGCCATTTGAGATTTCAAGGCCCAATATGATCCATTAGGACATGTATGAGTTGTTTTTGTCTATTATGGTCGAATATGACTCTCTATAACACGATATAACCCTTAAATATCTAATGTTACATATCACATGCCATAATAGACCACTAAGAGATTTCAAGGCCTAATATGACCCGTTAGAGAGACTATGACATGAAAATGGCTATAATGGGCCACTAACACCAACAAGCCCAATAAGACCTATGATGAAAGTATCACATGTTATCGGCCATTAACATCTAACTATGACTAATGACATTCCTATACAACCTTCTTAGAGCAACTATGATGTGATAAAGGCTATAATGGGCCACAAATACAAGTTAAGGTCCATTAAGGCCCATTGATGAAAGGAAGACATTTTGTTGGGCGTTAACCAAACTATGACTCACTAAACTCATATTCAACCCTTTTAGAGCAACTATGATATGATAGAGACTACAATGGGTCACTAACAACAATCAAGGCCCAAGACGGCCCATTAATGCAAAGTATAACGACCAACTATGCCTATGGCTCACTACACTCATATACAACCCTCTTGTAGCAACGGGGACATGATAGATGCTATAATGGCCACTAGTACCATTCAAGGCCCATTGATGAATGTATGACGTGTTGTGGTCGTTAACATCTAAGTATGACTAATGATAGTCATATACAAACTTCTAAAAGCAACTATGACGTAACCAAGGGACACTAACATCTAACTATGAGTCTATAACTAATGATAGCCAAATAAGGCCTATTGACGAAAGTATGGTGTGTTTTGGGCGTTAACACCTAAACATGACTAATGACACTCCTATACAACTCTTTTAGAGCAACTGTGACATGATAGATTCTATAATGAGACACTAACACCGATCAAGAACTAGTATGACCCACTAATAAGTGTATGGTTTATTATTGGGCGTTAACAATGATTATTACACTCTTATACAACTCTTTTAGAACAACTATAAATATCACTTGTATATATTTTATATGTTTTTATATTTAAAATACAATTTGTTATATTATTTAAGGTTTAATTAGTTGTTATACACACACACACACACACTAACAACTCTTTATTTTAATTAAAAATAAAAATATTTATTTCTATTTATTTCATATTAATTTTACTTTCCTCAAAATTTCAAATTAAATTCATCCCCTCTTTTCTTCAAAAAAATTTGAATTACCCTCTCATTCTTAAATCTAATTTCATATTAACCTACCCTTTTTTCTTTCTCTTCATTACTTCTTATTCTTCTTCTTCATCTCTCTACACCCACCATCTTTCATCTTTAATTCTCTAACTCACTCAATTTTTAACCAAATCCTTTGATTCCGGGCTCTAATCTTATTATTTTTGCGAGAGGAATTCACGTATGATGTCGGTTTCCATCAATTCTATCTCGATTTTTGCCGGATTCGTGTTGAGTGTGAAGAACCCTAAGAACCAAGTTTGGGGATTTTCAATTTAAAGTATTATTTATTGTAATTGAAGCTTAGTACATCTTCTTTCATCTCTAAAATGGTATGTATTTCTCTTGTAATTGAAGCTCAGTACATCTTCTTTCATTGCTGATATATTCGTTTTTGTTTATTTATTGGTATGTAACTTGATGTTAAACGATTATTACTGAATGATTGTTGATTCTAGGATATAGTATTATGAGTCTAGTTCCAGAAAGGTAAAGTTTGTAATTTTTGGACGAGTTCTAAATAGTTTTTATAATTTTACAAAAACACTGGTCAAAGCTGAGTTTGGGAGTTATATTCTGTTTTGTCTTTCCGACACCATAACTCCCTAATGACATAACCAAATGGGTTGGTTCCAGTTTTGAAAATTAGTATTATAAGCTTTAAAGACAACCCAATTGGTCTTGCACAATTTGGATTAACAAGTTGATAGAACCATTAAACAAGTGTTTGTTGTGCAATCTGCTGAATTGTTGGTAGATATCTTTAATGCTTGAATTATTGTGAGTTTTGTATGCATGAGAAAAATATAATAAATTTTTTTATGAGAAACCTAATACAAATATTATACTATGGTAAACTTTGTAGAATTTATACTTCATCTTTTCATAGTGAATAAAATCAGTTTGTACATGTTATAATCTGTCTCGTGAAATAAGTGATTATAAGTTAAGTTGTATGATGAATGTTTGGTTGATTTGCCATGATACGATGTGTGAATACATGTTAGGACTTTTTAATACAGTTGACATTGATTATTATCACCAACGAGTCGTCGATTCAAGTTTGTGTTTGTGTATACATCATATCTAATGTGATTGTGCGTGAAGGTCGTTGTGCTATGCGTAGATTCAAGTTTTTATTTTTATATTTTTTACCCTATATATGTATCATATATTTTTCTCTCTTTATAGGGTTGGAACACAGAAAAATGGCTAAAGAAGTCCACGAGTGGGAGAGACAACCGCACGAAAGAGGGTAATGATGAGGTTTGATGAGCATCGTATCTGCTTAATAAGCTAGTTTTATTTGTAAATTCAACCTTAAAAAATTAAGTCAAAAATTATAATTGTTTGTGCTTTAACGTTTATTACATTACTTCTTATTAGGAAAAAGAACATGGTCGAAAAGTTAAGTGGATTGAAGTATTCTTAGATACCCACCTCAGTAAAGAAAGCAAGAAAAAGTATTGGTGGGCGAGCTCAACATTAATAGCCTTGTTGAATTTGATTTTTGTACGGAAAAGTCAGAACACGCATTTGTAAGTTATCTTTATCATTTTTCGTTTTGTTATATAATTAGGTATAACATATCAACCAGGGGCAAGCAAAGGAAATAGACCGTTTCATATTTCATATACATGTGGTAACATAAAAACTGCTAACACTATAATTTAATATACATGTGGTATACTCATAAACAGGTCGGTTCGGTTTATAACTAAAAATTTAAATGAAAATTACAAACTGATTTTGTGGATGTAATATATAAACGGGTTGGTTCAGGTTCAGGTCCATGAAACCAAACCGGAACCAAAGCGTTAGTAACAGTTTGGTTTGGTTCGGTTTAAAAGTTATACGGTTTGGTTTTGGTTTACATAAATTAAAAACCGTTACCAACGGTGTGGTTTATATTGGCGAAAAACCGCGAAAACCGGACCGTGAACACCCCTACTTGGCTTTGAGGTTTCGACTTACATTAAACCTTTATTAGTTATGATGCTAATATTTTTAACAATTTTAAGTTCAAAAAGTTAAAGCCGAAATGGAAAAAGAACTAGAAAATGAAAGGAAGTCAAGAAACGAGTTGGAAGAACGAGCAACAAATGGAACAAATGGAAAAAGAACGTAAGGAAAATGAAGAAAGGATGCAAAAACAATCTGATAAGTTTATGAGAAAGTTTGAGGTCGGTAGTAATTAGTAGTAGTTTCAAATATTTTGGATTTATAACTCATTAGTGAAGGTTTCGTAATGTAAACCTGTTTTGAATTTATGTTGTTGGGTTTGTTAAACTTATGAAAAAACATGTTTTAAATTTATGCTAATGTGTTTAGTTACATTTTTAGCCACATTGACAATAACCTCCAGTGTCTATATAATATGATTAGCCACACAGTACCTCACTAGGTGTGACGAAAAGTTTGACAATAGCCACTCTTTAAATTATAAAAAGCATTATGTGTGACAAACAGTATGACAATAGCCACACTATAACCTACAAAGGAGTGTTATAGTGGCAAGTAAACATATTTAGCCACTTTTTATGTAATATCCAGTGTCTATATCATATAATTAGCCACTCTATTATTAAATTTAAGTGGCCATTTATTTGCTATATCCACATGGTATAGGTCACAATGCAAGCTTAACACAACCCTATTAGCCACATTATTAAAAAATTCATGTGGCTGAAACATTAATTCTTTTGGCTCTATACCTGCAATGGGCACTCATAGTAAATAGTCATGTGGCCATTTTTCTATCGTTTAGCCACCGTTATTGGAGAGGCTTCTTGATGGCTAGCAACTAATGCATGTACCCTTTAGCCACACTTATTACCACATAAGGCCACTAAAAACTATGTGTGTCCATATCATACCCACGGTGTCGCGACCTTTGGCCACATATGACCTGAAGCAAATGTGTGTGGCTAAAGGCCTACGGCCACACTTTTTTCGTGTGACCAAAGGTCAATTTTCACATAGTGGAAGAAACAATCAAGTTTCTCAGCGAGTACCATAAAAGCATCAAGAGTACTGTTGGTATTCCACATGATAAGCATGATGATAATGGGGAGAAAATTCCTGTCACTGGCGCTAAATTAGTTGATGTTTCTCCTGATCTCTTCAATAGAGCACATTTCTATGTGCTGCAGAATACGCCCGAAATAGCACCGTATATCGAGTAATTAAGTATTACTAACATATATACTCTACATGCCGGTTTGTTGAATTCATTCGTATCACCAGGCTCGAGCTCGGCTCGTTTAACTTATACGGAGCTCGAGCTCGAGCTAGGCTTGTTTTGGTCTTTATTAACTAATAAAGCTCGAGCTCGTCTCGTTTCGTAGTTTTCAATATCGAGCTCGGCTGGTTTAATATTTATTAATTAATTTTTTATATTGTTGGTAATCAAAGTCACAAAACTGTTTTTGTATTAAAGGGACTAAACCACCACACTTTTACAAGACACTTTAGCCACCTATTTATACTAAATCATACAACATAAAAATCTGCATAATATGAAAACAACTTGCACAACTAGTTGCAAGTTACAACCTGACATAATCTGCATAATCTGCATAATCTGAAAACAAGAATTAAATGCTCGGCTGTTTACAATCTGCATTATAAAAACAACTTGCACAACTAGTTGCAAGTTACAATCTGAAAGCAACTTGTTGTTTACCTTAACAATTACAAAATTACCCAAGGGTTAAAAGCTTTAACAACACTAAAATACCAAGGGTTGCAGCTGACCCGTTTCATAACAAACATGTGAACATGACGATTATGTCGACTAATTATATATATTTATAACTAGTGTTTTTCCCTGAGCATTGCCGGATAGTCAGTACAACCGAAGCATTGTTGGTCCCCATCAATTGATGCGGTAAGTTGACACGAATTCGGACGGTTTCGGTTACATGCGTTATTGTATCGAAACTAAGAAAAAAAATAAAGCAAACAACTATAAATATTGGGGTGGACCAATGGCGTGGCGTCAGCCAGTAAAACCAACCATTATCGATCCCGGGCGTTCAGGTGGTTGAGTCTACGTGAATCAGTTGCTTTTATCAGGTTTGTTGTAGTACTAGAACATCAAAACAAAATCAGCATTCGGTCGGTTTTCGTTACGGTACTGGAACTAAGACAAAACGTTGTGTGTCTATGCGAGTTCAATCGGTTTCTGTCGCATTAGTCATAGTAGCATAACTACATCAAAACAATAATAAAAAGAATAATAAAATATAAAAACAATAAGATAATGGTTCAAATAAGTATAAGGAGTTTCCAAGGAATGATAAGAACCAACAAATTTTTGACATTTGGCATTACAAATGATGGCGAAATAACAATTCTAGGAAACTATGTCGGTTATTGGTAATTTTAAATCTCAACCATTGATTAACATGATCCAATGACTATGATTTATTCCTAGTATTCCTAAGAAACTACTTACTCTTAGGATAACCCTCCCCTATGTATCTATTAATATATATATATATATATTATATATATATATATATATATATATATATATATATGTTTAAGTTCAAGAGAGAAGTCATTTTAATGCGGGGAAGTGCGAGAAGTGATTCCAACCAATCATAATTTTCTTTTCTTTTTATGTTTTAATTAATTGAAAAGGGTATAATGGTAAAGGTTAAATTATTTTATTTTGGTAAGTATTAATTTGTTTAAAGGTTTCAATTATTCTTTATTTAATATATTTATTCATTATTTGGATCTAAAAAGCAATACCTCAAGTAATAGAGTCGTATAATAACATAATATCAAATCAAGATATTTTTTTACAAATCCCAATTGTTAAAGAAAATTGTTCTTATTATATTCTTTTATTAATATCAATTTATTGTTATTTTAATTTTGAAAAAAAGTTATATACCTTATCTATTTGCTTCATGATCTCCGTTTATTTATTTTTATTTTTGTATATCTAAGTAAATTATCCAATTTTAATTTTATTCTTTTATTATGCGTTGTCTTTTAGTTTTGTAATCTTTAAAACATTACAAATACTTCAAACAATTCAAATTAATATTATTTTTCTGAAATAAATTAGAATAACTATTTTTAAGAGGTTAAAAAGAGTTTTTTGAAGGACTATATCGTCGTTACTGTGACCGAGTCCCTCTGATAGTTTTATATTTTATATATTTTTAAAAATTTTATATATTTTTAAATATCCTTTGACTTTTTAAAATGACTTGAATCAATTTTTTTTTCATATTCAACAATCTAGATCAACAGAATTCCAATGTCAATATATTCGTACACACATGTATATACATATAATGACCTACACACTCCATCATACTTGATAAACAGAATTGTAGGATATCTTACACAGAAAAAGAGCATAACCTACACAATCAAACATATTCCTACACACATATATAATACCTACACACGCCATCATATTTCGTAAACAGAACTATAGGATATCCTATAGTTCTGTTTAGGATATCCTACACAGAAAAAGAGAATAGCCTAAACAGTTAAACATATTCCTACACACATATATAATTCCTACACATGCCATCATACTTAACAAACAGAATTATAGGATATCATACATAGAAAAAAGAAACATATTCATACACATATATATAACACCTACACACACCATCATACTAATTGTACGATAACTAAAACAAAAAAAAACCAACCTAGTCGATGTATATGAGTTTAAACGTGTGATTGGAGTTTTTAATAATTGATTGGAGCTTATAGTAATAAGTTTTTTTTAAATGGAAAGTGATTTAAAATGTAATGAAATTTGTAGGATTCTTAAGGATATTGAAGAGGGCTATTAAATTTATATTCTTTTAGCATATAAGAAGTCACACATAAAGACCAATGTATCCTTTTTTTTTAAATTAGTAAACATGTATTTTCTAGTTTATTACAAAAATGCCATTATTGTTGTATACCATTGATTACACATAATCAATGGTCAAGATCCACTTCTTTTATTTCTTGCAATAAATCCATTTCTCTCTTGAACCATCCCATATATATATATATATAATATAAATGACCGCGAGTCGGCTCGAGCCCGATAACTGAAGCTCGGGCTCGGGCTCGTTTATTAAACGACCTTTCTTTTAGGCTCGAGCTCGGTTTCAGGCTCGTTTAAGCTCGGCTCGATCGAGCTTCTTCACGAGCTGATCTCGAGTAGCTCGTATCGTTTGCACCCTAGTCTATTTCATTTGGTTAAGTTCATACATACTGACATTAACTACATACACACATTCAATTCAAACATCATCAACAAATATAAAATACATGCATGTAGCATCATCAACACAATTAATAGATGAATAACCAAAATATATTATGTTTATAGTTAATAATTAATTTACATTACATT
This sequence comes from Bidens hawaiensis, assembly GCF_021521415.1. Lineage (NCBI taxonomy): Eukaryota > Viridiplantae > Streptophyta > Magnoliopsida > Asterales > Asteraceae > Bidens > Bidens hawaiensis. The sequence goes on from NW_027492647.1 coordinate 15,358, forward strand.
AATATAAAAACTAATCACAAATTATTACTAGCTAAGTCCAACCATCCGATTTCATATCTGAATCTACATCCATCGGATTCTCTTATGGAGTAAGAGAAGGCATGATCCTCTCCCACATGCATGCCGTCCGAGGTGTAGGTGGTGTCCTCTAGCCGATGTAGGTGAAGGTGCACCTCAGTACGGAATGTCCCATAAGCGGACACAGCCTTGAAGTCCTTGAATACGTTCAACTGGATCCATGCGACCTCGATGTCCGGGCTTCATTACAATGCTGAAATACTCAGCAGTGGTGTACCAAGAAACCTAACCATTTGGTTAAGTTGTTGCCAACCTTCACGGTTGACATATTCAACATACCTCACCCTTTGATTCTTCCGGACGACGTTGTAATCAAAGTTGAAACAATGGTGAATAAGGTGGGGTCGTAGTAGATGGGTGGAACCTCACCCTTTTTTTGTACAATCCAATGTACCGGCATCATAACAGTTTCGATCGGAAACCGTGAAGAGGCGATGGGGTCGATTGTGATTTGCTAGAATATTGGAGGCGATGTGGGGAAATAGGAAACTGTGACGGGTATTTAAACACCATCGGAAATTAGTATATCTCCTTGACAATTTGAAATTGGCGGCACAAGGAAACTGGAAAGACAATGATTACTTGGCCACTAGTCAATTCACCGAGTGGCCATTACTTACATTTGGACACACTTAAAAATATTTAACTATAACCATTTATCACTTACAGCCACACATAATAAATGTATTCGTGACAATAAAAAAACTTAGGAAAAATAAAAATAAACTACTCTTTGGTCACCAACCTCGTATAAGTGGGCATATGTTTTAATGTTTTAGCCACATTACTAATAAATACAATGGTTGTTCGTCATACTTCGCCACATTATTAAAAATGTGGCTAACAAATGTGATATTAGGTAACACAACGTAATATAAGTGGATATATCCTTTACCTTTTAGACACATCTCTTATCAATACAATAGCCGTTCGTCACATTTGGCATGTAGCTAGTTAAATGTCTCAATTTTCCCTTAGAGTGTGGCTAATACATGTGTTTTGATCACATGTATCACAGATCAAACAAACTATGACTGCAGGTCATATTTCGCCACACATTTTTATAACGTGGCTAGCTTATGTCACAGTTTTCTTTTTCAAAGTGTGGCGAAAAGTACCTGAGTCGGCATAGAATGGTCACATGAAGAAACACATGGGTGGCCAAGGAAGGTTTTCAAAATTGGTCAAAGATCTTTTAGCCACACATTTATGCCAAAGTGTGGCAGATTGCCCACCACATGTGTGGCTAAAAGTCATTTTTTATTGGCATCTTATTTTTAGCCTTTGATGTTGCCTACTATTATTTACCAAAATTATCTTGATTATAGTTTCTATGTATAGGTTTACATTATTATTTAAATCCCTTGTAAACCTACAAATAATATAACAAAAAAAAGAAATACCAATTCTGTTATGGTATCAGACCCTAGCCGCTGCTTAATACACACCGCCACAAACCACCATCTCCGTTCACTATGGTCGATCTATCATGCCCAAATACACCATAAACCACCGCTGGAATAGAAAGCGTGTCCCGCGTATATGAACTTAAACAAACGCTAACCGTTACCTGACAAGATGGTGCATCTTTGTAGTCTATTTTACTAAGTTGCAAAGAATCAGGGACGAGATACAAGCCGTTTTACCCGCCCTGTTGCACCTGTGATGGTTGTTCTTGCGACATTGGGAAACGGCTTAGGAACCACGAAGGCAAAGAAATATTGTATAAGTTTCTAATGGGTTTGGACCCTGAATTTTCAATCACAAGGACACATATTCTTGGAATAAGACCGACACCAACCCTTGGAACCGCGTACCACCTTGTCTCTGATGAAGAACAACAAAGAGCTTATGTACCACCCAATCATGAAGGTACATGAAAACCAAATAAGGCAATGGAAAAAGAAGTTAAAAACAGATATGGTGTCAAGGGTGATTCGAGCCCAATACCAGGGCTAAATGGTGAGCAGTACCAGCAATTTTTGCATCATTTTGGTGGTAAAACCAACTCCACTAAAGATAAGGCCCCACCGATTGCTAACATGGCAGGAAGAATAAGTGAAAGTAATGAAAGGGTTATAGACTCGGGTGCTACTGAACATATAACCAACATAAACGAATGGCTTGAAAACAAAATTAAAACCATTCATGAATTACCGGTCACCATACCAAACGGCGATTCCATACCGGTTGAAGGGAGAGGAAACCATACACTCCCAAATGGAACAAAAATAAAAGGGGTCCTATATGCTCTAGAGTTTAATTGCAATCTTTTATCTGTTAGCCATTTATACGAGGATCTTCAATGTGCAGTGACCTTTTTCCCTTCATTTTGTGTTATGCATGGATTGAGTTCGAGGAACTTGATTGGAGTGGGCAAGTGAAAGAAAGCTCTATACTGGATTGGGATGGTACAAAAAGAGAGAAAAGCAATGACAACTATTGAAGACACGTGGCACAAAAGCTTAGGTCATGTGTCTGATGACAAACTTTTAAGTTTTGATTTTGTTAAGAATTCTTCTTTAAAGACTAAAAATGACGTTTGTGATTCATGTGCTAAGGCAAAATATAAAGATCTTATTTTCCATGTAGTTTTATTAAAACCTAAGATTGCTTTGAACTAATACATTATGACATTTGGGGAAGTACCGAACCCCCTCCTTGTCATGGGCAAGCTATTTCTTAACCATCGTGGATGATTTTAGCCAAAGCATTTGGGTTTACCTTCTTAGACACAAGTATGAGGCAAGTGACCATTTGATCAATTTTCGTCAAAACCCAGTTTGATAAAAATGTTAAAAGAATTAGATGTGACAATGGGGGACTTCACTTCAAATCACATGGTTAAGTTTTATGCCAAACATGGAATTTCCATACAAACAACATGTCCACACACCACAACAAAATGGTGTGGTGGGGCGGAAACATAGACATTTACTAGAAACGGCAAGGGCTCTCAGATTTGAAGCTAAACTTCCCGCAAAATTTTGGGGAGAATGTGTTCTCACGGCCACACATATAATCAACCGTATCCCCTGAAAAGCCATTGAGAACCAAACCCCCTACGGAATTCTCTATAATCAAAAACCCAATTATGATGAATTGAAAATTTTTGGTTGTTTGGCGTATTACCGAACACTGAAACTAAAGGTGATAAGTTTGAAGAAAAGGGGAGCCCTGGAATATTTTTGGGATATCCATCGGATATTAAGGGATACAAAATATACGATACCAAACGTAACAAAATCATCGTGTCAAGAGATGTGAAGTTCGCCGAAAATGTGTTTCCTTATGCTCATATTAATACATCTGATGATGATGTCGGAGATCCCACTATTTTCGAATTCCCTAGTTGGTACTATGCAACATATGATGATCCACTTAAAAATGTCAACAAGTTTCCTGACATAGACAGACACAAAGAACAAATTGGGTCACAAATTCCAAAATGAGAATTCCTCACATGATTCTGCTTCCAAAGAACAACCTGGGTCAGGAGACCAAAATGGAGAAACCACATCGAATGGGCTTGAAACTGAAAATGAAGTTGGGCCTGGACCACAAAGCGAAAATGAAGTTGGGCCACAAGTTATTATTCCGCTAACTTTTGATAATGTCCAGAACCAAGAAGCAAGACTTCCAAGTGGGTCATGGACCAGTCCATGCTACTCAATAATGAAGAACCTGCCCGAGAGAAACGAATTCGTTCACGACCCCAACATCTCGACGAATTGTTAAACTACCACGATCCATAGATCATGCAGCACCCACTACAAGTCAAGAATCTTCGTCGTTGTATCCCTTAGCTAATTTTATCTCTTATGAAAAATTCTCCAATACTCACAAAGCATTTTTATCGACCACTAGTTCGAATGATGAGCCAAAATTTTTTAAACAAGCTGTACAGGATGAGAAACGGAGAGAAGCAATGAAGCGAGAGATAAAAGCTCTTGAAGCTAACGAAACATGGACTCTTGAAGAGTTACCAAAGGGAAAACGAGCAATAGATTCCAAGTGGGTCTATAAAAAAAATACAAACCTAATGGTGAGGTCGAAAGGTACAAGGCGAGACTCGTTGCAAAGGGATTCACTCAATTAGAAGGAATTGATTTCCATGATACCTTCGCTCCGGTAGCCAAATTGGGTACTGTGAGAAACTTATTAGCCGTTGCAGTTAAAAGGAACTGGATTATCCATCAATTGGATGTGAACAACGCCTTTTTACATGGAGACTTGGATGAAGAGGTCTATATGAAAGTTCCTCAAGGTTTCGAAAAGGGAGGAAACAAGGTGTGTCGCCTAAGAAAATCCCTATACGGTCTAAAACAAGCATCTCGAAATTGGTATCATAAATTTACCATAGCCTTGTCTGCCCTCGGCTTCAAGGAGTCACATGCTGATCATTCACTTTTCACATACAAAAGGGGTGGCTCCTTTGTGGCTACCCTTATCTACGTCTATGATGTCATTATTGTTGGGAATGATAGTCCGAGGATTCAGGCTACTAAAGACTATCTTGACAAGCAATTTAGTATCAAAGACCTCGGGACACTAAAGTATTTTTTGGTATAGAGGCTGCAAGAACTCCTGAAGGCTTAGTTCTCAGCCAAAGAAAATACACGCTCGACATACTTGAAGATAGTGGCATGCAAGAGTGTCGTCCAAGCTTATTTCCAATGGAGAAAAACCTGAAATTAGTCAAGGAGAGCAAAGAACCAGAAGTTCATGCAAACCTGTACAAGAGATTAATCGGACATCTTCTCTATCTTCAAGCAACACGCCCAGATCTTACTTAATCGGTTAACATGCTGAGCCAATTCGTTGCTGACCCTCGACAAAATCACATGGACGCATCTATTCGTGTTCTTAGATATTTGAAGAGCACACCCGGTCAAGGTATTTTGCTTCCAAAAGATGGCAGACTTAATCTGGCAGCATACTCAGATTCAAATTGGTTGGGATGTCCGTTTACCAGAAGATCGCGGACAGGTTATGTGTTGCTTTTCAGTGGTGGACCAATATCTTGGAAATCCAAGAAACAGTCGGTAGTCTCTCGCTCATCCGCCGAAGCCGAATACAGAGCCATGGCGCACACTGTAAGTGAGATCCGGCCCTTTGGGTTAGATGGCTCCTAAAGGAGCTGGAAGTTACCATAGTCGGTCCCACATCTCTCCTTTGTGACAATAAATCTGCTATTCAAATGGCCAACAACCCTGTTTTTCATGAACGAACGAAGCATGTCGAGATGGATTGCTACTTTGTTTGTGAACGAGTTGAATCAAAAGATATTAAGCCTATTCAAATTGCCACTACCATGCAGCTTGCAGATTTGCTTACCAAACCACTTGGGGCACAACAACTTCATACCTTACTGGGCAAATTGGGTGTTCGGAACCTACACACTCTTATTTGAGGGGGAGTATTGGCATCTTAATTTTAGCCTTTGATGTTGCCACACATTTAAGCCGAAGTGTGGCAAATCGCCCGTACCACATGTGTGGCTAAAAGTCGTTTTTTACGTGGTGGAGTAGAAAGGGGCCAAGTCAGAACGTCGTCGAGTCGGTACGGGTTTGGGGAAAAACGGGTTGGTTTAAAAAATGATTGAATTCAAATTATTGTATATTTCAGATTTGCCTTTTGATTTTCGTTACAGGTTACGTAGATATCGTTGTTTACATGTATTGGGGCCGATAAACACGTGTCCAACACCGCGTAACTCACATAACCTAATCTTGATAAGCGCTCAACCCAGCGCCCTACACCGTTAATCAACATGAATTACACGTGTGGTGTTGGTTAAGCATGTTTTAATGTCGGCAACGTGCATTCCCGTTCGGTTACACATCCAATTTTAGGATACGTGTGCACTGTCATTAGGTGACGTATATACCGACACGGACTATGCATTCAATGTGGAGTTACATGCGCGCCGTGCTACATCGAGTGGACACACAACTAGTCTTCTAGCTATGATACAATCAATGTCCTCTAGCTATGATACATAATTTAGATATTGACACATGTATTTTACTTAGTGTCTTCTAGCTATGATACAATCAACGTCGCGCCCCGGCATATTCCGCCGTAGGTTGGGGTGTGACAGATTTGTTTCCAATTTGCCAGAAATCCATCGGAAACCGTGAAGAAGATAGTGAAGAAGGCGATGGGGTCGATTGTGATTTGCTGGAATATTGGAGGCGATGTGGGGAAATAGGAAACCGTGACGGGTATTTAAACACCGTTGGAAACTGGTACATCTCCATGACAAATTGAAATTGGTGGCACAAGGAAACTGGAAAATCAATGATTACTTGGCCACTAGTCAATTCACCGTGACGTTTGGACACACTTAAAAATATTTAACTACAACCATTTATCACTTATAGCCACACATAATAAGTATATCCGTGACAATAAAAAGCTTAGGAAAAATAAATATAAACCACTCTTTGGTTACCAACCTCGTATAAGTGGTCATATGTTTTAACGTTTTAGCCACATTATTAATAAATACAATGGTTGTTCGTAATATTTCGCCACATTATTAAAAATGTGGCTAACAAATGCGACATTAGGTCACACAACGTAATATAAGTGGCTATATATTTTACCTTTTAGACACATCTCTTATCAATACAATAGCCGTTCGTCACATTTGGCTATGTGGCTAGTTAAATGTCACAGTTTCCCTTAAAGTGTGGCTAATACATGTGTTTTGGTCACATGTATAAAGATCAAACAAACTATGACTGTAGGTCATATTTCGTCACACATTTTTATAACGTGGCTAGCTTATGTCACACATTTTTATAAGTGTGGCGAAAAATACAATGGTCGCATGAAGATACACATGTGTGGCCAAAATTAGTCAGGAAGGTTTTCAAATGCGGTCAAAGACCTTTTAGCCACACATTTAAGCCGAAGTGTGGCAAATCGCCCGTACCACATGTGCGACTAAAAGTCGTTTTTTACGTGGTGGAGTAGAAAGGGGCCAAGTCAGAACGTCGTCGAGTCGGTACGGGTTTGGGAAAAACGGGTTGATTTAAAAAATGATTGAATTCAAATTATTGTATATTTCAGATTTGCCTTTTCATTTTCGTTACAGGTTACGTAGATATCGTTGTTTACATGTATCGGGGCCGATAAACACGTGTTCAACACCGCGTAACTCACGTAACCCAATCTTGATAAGCGCTCAACCCAACACCCTACACCGTTAATCGACATGAATTACGCATGTGGTGTTGGTTAAGCATGTTTTAATGTCGGTAACGTGCATTCACGTCCGTTTACACGTCCAATTTTAGGCTACGTGCGCACTGTCATCATGTGATGTATGTACCGACACGGACTATGCGTTCAATGTGGAGTTATGTGCGCGCCCCGCTGCATCGTGTAGACACACAACTAGTCTTCTGTATATATAGTAGATGATTGTAATCGTTGTGTAACCTATATCTTTTTATCCATATTCAATAAATTACGATTACATTCCATAATTATATTTGATTATTTTTCATGTTATAAACCATACTGCTATTGATCGATAGTATACTCAAACAAAGAAACCCGAAATCACTTCCAAATCATGGATGCCAGTTAGAGACTCTAACATGAGTTTCAACAGTTCGCCAATCATGCTATCAATCAATTTTTCTTGTTTGAATGTTTCCTCATGTTCTAGAGATAATTACTCTCGAAACCATGAATTCAATTTCCATTTCCTTGGCGGAATGTTTCCTCATACAATACACAACAATCGCAAGTTATTAAAGTATGTTTAGTGCCGTTGGCAAAGGTTTAAAACATTAGCTTGCACGTGTTAAACCAAGAACTCGATTGAGATTTGATCAAACTTGATCGACTCTTTTTTCAAGTGACTATGACTTAAATGTAAATTGGAATATTATCTAATTACTAGTTTTCAAGTGACTTACTTTTTTATTATTACTTATTAAAAAAAACAGAAAATAAAAACACAACCTAGTATATAACGGTCATATTTGCATACATCAGAAACCTGGAATTGGTTGATAAGGCTTGTGGAGTAATATTCAAAGTCTGGGGGTGTAAATGTAATATAAATACGTTTCTTCCTATAAACAAATAAGACATGGGCGCTGCTTCTTAGTAATTTCCAGCAGAAACCCTAATTCCTGCAAGCAGACAGATTGCATTTCATTTTCATTTCAATCAGGTAATTAAGTTCACTGAATCCAACTACTGTTTCTTCAGATCAAAGAACCATGCTCATCGGCTATATTTTAATTTAGTTTGTAAGGGTTTTGAGAACCACTCTTGGGTAAAACCCTAGGTTTTATCTCAGGCGTTTCCAGTTTAAGCAAATATGTTCAAACAAAACATTCCACACTTAACTAATAATCAAAATAATTTTGTCAATTTACCACATTTGGGCATTTCAAGCTTTCAACTCTTCCTTTAAATTTATCATTTCTTAGTTAATTGATTCGTGACATATCTTATTTGTAATCCTACAAATGTGCAGACAAAGTGTCCCATAAAAATTATCTCTTGCTCGCATCAGGCTGAAAATATGGCATCTTTTACTACCACTGAAGCTGAGAACTGCAGTGTAAAAGAAGCCAATTTTAATGTGGAGAAGCCATCCTCCTCTGCAGACACACCTCATGAGTATAACGTAAGCATTGGATGCAACTATCAAGCTACCATCTTAAATATCTGAATAACTTTTATTTTTATATTTAATAAATAACCTTTAATCAATATTCTTTAATTTTACTGCATAGCATATGTTATTCACAATACTGTAAATGCAGGGTGTCGTGAAAGAAACAAATATGGGTAGTGATGATGAGGATGTTATTTATAACGTCGATCCGATCTCAGTTTACTTTCCAACCACAACAGCGGTACGTGTAAAAACTGATCGTCTTGGTTGTGTGTCCTATTTGGAAATGCTATCTAAGGCATGATTCCAAACCCACTTACGATTCTTCTTGAAGGTGAATTGAGCATGTGTACCACTAATCGCTATTTTTTTCAACCTTAGGTACCATCAAACCCATTAAAGATCAGGAAACAGAGAACTTTAAAGGAATCCGTCTTGGTAGGTACTTCTAGTAAGACGATCACCCATTCTGAGCTTGGGCATACGGACACTGAATTCGTGGAAGAGGTGATCAATCTTGAACTTTTTCAGTCTGACTTGATTACGTCAATATCATTTCGCTTTCATTATTATAAACACATTCGCCAAGTTTACAACAACGGTGTAATTAGTGTTTGATGGGATTACAGTGTTCCAGAATCAGAATTTATTTTCATAAACAATATTAAAGCCTTCTTATTCAATTTAATGAAGAACTTAATCTTCCGCCGTTTAATATATACATATATATATATTATATATGCATATATACAATACTATTATTAATAATAATAATGAAAAACTTAATTAGAAAGTTAATGATCTCCGATTTCGGTATTTATTACTAAATCCTATTAATACAAAGTTCCTTACTCGAGTAACATTAATTTGCGGACGCGGGGTATTCGGCAGCCTTGTGCACCGGCGTAGCCATTAGTTAAGTAAGTATTTACAGTGCCGTTTTGAAAAGCATAATGGTTAGAACTGTACTACCCATTTCTTTCTCTCCAATTCCTATATTTTTATTTTTTGCAAGTGCAGAAGATGCTGGAAGGATGGATAGAAGAAGAAAGGATGAGAAAGACCGGAAAAACAGATAAGGTTTTATTATACTTCAAAATTTTGCAAAACCACCTGAACACTCCTTAATATCAAATGATGGATATAACACATATACGATATCCATTCACAGTTTTTCAGGCATGAATCATCGACCAAGAAATTTCGCTCTATGGTCCAAGTTGTAAAATTTATAAAGTCAAAGAGCTATCAAACAAAAAAGAATAAAGGTACACTTGAGGATTCTCATGAAACTAGCACTCCGGTATGTATTATCAAATTAATTTTGTGATATACTATCTTTATTCATAACCAATTTCATCAAATTTATTAGCTCTTTTGTCCATTGTTCCTCAGAATAATAGTACGCCTCCGCATGGGCAAGAAGATAATGAATACAAATTGGAAGATTTGAAACACTTGGATAAATTTGAAGACTTTGAAGGCTACTTCAACAAGGAAGAACCCGCTGCTGCTGATTCAAGAACCAATTGTTAGAATTAATCCCTCCAAGTTAGAGTCTAGGTTAGTTATGTAAATATGTCATAGTATATTTTAGTATGTTTTAGTTAGTTTTAATATTTATGTCTTGTAGAAGGGTTGAAGTTGTAATTAGTATTAAGATCAATAGACATGTACGTCTATATAAACCTTCAAATCAATAAAGAATTCATACCTTTTGCAAATCCTTGCAAGCAAGGTGTTTGTTGAAGGCTTGGAGGGTTCCTTCATCTACTTGCATCTTGAAAGGTTGTATGCATAAACCCCCTATGGTTGTTGGTTTGGTAAGAATGTAAATTGGTATATGGATCCGGGGCTTCGGTTTTACATATAAAACGGGTTTATATTAATCTATATAACAAGATTTTAAACTGATTAATCCGTTGTGTTTTTCATATAAATGGGTTTATATGACTTTGATAATCTTGTTAATACCCAACAATGGCATCAAGAGCCGCTTATACGATACATGCTTCAATATATCTAAAACTTTTTCGAGTTTTACGGTGTGGTTCACCATATGGCCGAAGTTTTTGGGGCTTTAGGTTACCCCTTGGTTCTTCAAGATTATACTTTACATGCATATGATAATATTGAAGAATTAAGTCATTTGGATTATTGGTTGTTTTGTTTGGACAAAACCCGAAACTTTCGGTTTTCTTATCATTGGGCGAAAGTTTAAGGTTCAAAAGGGGAACCATTTTAGACATGTAATACTTGCATACTTGGATGTGCATTTAGATGTTCATAACCTGTCATGACCTTATGTTTGGATGTGTGTTTGTATTGTGATTTGTTTAATATTCAATTTGGTTGAAATATTCTTTTATTTGGGTTTGTAATATATTTATTCATTTCATATTGGTTTCTAATAATAAGTAGATTAGTTGTATTTCTTTTAATAGAGAAATGTATTAGGATATATTGTTTGTAAAAGAAGAAGCAACAAAGTTAGAGCTCTTTGGTTTTGGGCCTTAATGGACCTCATATTCCAAGATGGGATTCTAGCCCAATAACCAAAAGCCCAAACTTGGAAGCCCATGAAGCTAGGAGCTGAAGTTGGAGCCCAAAAGAAAGCCCAAATAAAGTGGAAAAGTCACAACACAAAAGTGGACACTTGAGGCATTAGGATGCAGAATCAAGTGAGAGTTCACCGACACATGCCTTTGTTCACTTGGACAGACCTTTGTTCACCTGGACATGCCTTTGTGCATTTGGTCCCTAGGAGATACTTTTGGCACACTTGTTTCGGTTAACAAGTGTGGCCAGGAAAAACAGATAAGGTTTTATTAATACTTCAAAATTTTGCAAAACCACCTGAACACTTCTTAATATCAAATGATGGATATAACATATATATGATATCCCTTCACAGTTTTACAAGCATGAATCATCGACCAAGATATTTCGCTCTATGGTCCAAGTTGTAAACGGTTAACAAGTGTGGCCAGGAAAAACAGATAAGGTTTTATTATACTTCAAAATTTTGCAAAACCACCTGAACACTTCTTAATATCAAATGATGGATATAACATATATATGATATCCCTTCACAGTTTTACAAGCATGAATCATCGACCAAGATATTTCGCTCTATGGTCCAAGTTGTAAAATTTATAAGTCAAAGAGCTATCAAACAAAAAACAATAAAGGTACACTTGAGGATTCTCATGAAACTAGCACTTCGGTATGTATTATCAAATTAATTTTGTGATATACTCTCTTTATTCATAACCAATTTCATCCAATTTATTAGCTCTTTTGTCCATTGTTCCTCAGAATAATAGTACGCCTCCTCATGGGCAAGAAGATAATGAATACAAATTGGAAGCTTTGAAACACTTGGATAAATTTGAAGACTTTGAAGGCTACGTCAACAAGGAAGAACCCACTGCTGCTGATTCAAGAACCAAGATAACCACCTTTCAAAAGATTAAGTGGTGAATGTTATCCCATTAGTCGAATTAAAAGGCCGTGCCATCATCAGCTTGCTTATTTATGTTAATAATATATATTATGTTATGTTATATTTTTTTTAATTATTGGGCCTTAAGACATGTAGTAATATAAAGCCTTTATATATTGTAAGTATAGAACGGTGTTTAGAAACTGAATAGAGCAAAACACAATGGGCGTCTGGCGGTTGTCTAACCGTCTTAATGAAACGACGCGACCTTTGATTGGTACCTGTGATACTTGAAATATACCCGTTTCTAGATTGTAAAACACCATTCAATTGAATACAATATACATATCGTTGTTATCACTTGATTCATTTCAATCTCAACATATATGTTGGAAATAATTCAAACTCTAGTGAACATTGAAGATTAGATACTGATCTTTAGTCTCTAATAAAAAATGAACATATCAATATAGCTCTAATACATCATTCTCGAATACATACTTTTTTTAAGTCACTATTAATATTGGGGACTAATTTTTATGTGAGTTTAATGCAAGTTATTAGCTGCACGTTTATGTTTCCTGTTTAGCAGTATAGTTTGGTTAATTTTGATTTAGTCATTTGTTTACGTTATGTTTATGTTGTACATTGTTGCCTATTTAAGGCTGCTTTATTATTCAATAAATTCATCTCGTTATTTGGCAAAACCTAATTATTATCAATCACGCTTGTGTTTTTGTGAAGTCTTTCTAACGGAAAGTCTTGTGTGTGTTACTCTTCTGCTATTATTTTCCATGACATCCAATATCGGCGGAATTCCCTCTACTCCTCTACCAGTCTTTAAAGGAGAGGGGTATGAGGTTTGGAAGATCTGAATGAAAACAATCTTGATCTCACGGGATCTATGGGATTATGTGGGCACATGGTATAACAAAGCAGATGGAGATTGTGTTCGTTGACGAGACAATAAGAAGAAAGAGGCAAGAGCCCTATCACTAATTCAATCCGCTGTGCACGATGAAATTTTCCCTCGAATTGCAGGAGCGATCGCTTCCAAGAAAGATTGGACACTCCTGCAAAACTAGTACCAAGGTGACTCGAAGGTTCAGATGATTAAACGATTCGAATGAAGGACAGAGAACCAGTGGCTGATTACTTGTCAAAAGTTATGAAGATCGTGAATCAGAAACGAGCGTATGGAGAGGTGGTAACGGATCAGATTGTTGTTGAAAAGGTGCTAAGATGCCAGTAAGGCGGGATCATGTAGTAGCTAGTTGAAGAGTCTAAAGATTTGAGCAGGCTCTATTATGATCAATTAATGGGATCTTTGCAATCTCAGGAAGCTAGAGTTAACCGAGGTGTTCAAGCCCAAGTTGAAGAATAGGTGCTTCAAGCAAGAAGGGAAGACAATGTGGTCTGTTTGCACGTGTTAGGGGTCGTGCACCGTCTAGATGCCGTGGTCTGAGGACGAGACAAAGGCTTTGGACGAGGTAGAAGCAGTGTGCAATGTTACAACTGTAATAGAATGGGGCACTTGATCAGAAGCAGGATCTGCTGTTGAAGGTGAGGTTCAAGCACATATGGTCCTCACGTGTGATGAAAGCGAAAGTGAAATTGATGATGTATTCATGGCTGCTAATGATGTGGTTAGTAATACTACCAAGCACATTTGGTTCCTGGACAGTGGGTGCTCTAACCACATGACAGGCAACGTGCCATGTTTCAAGATATTAATTTCTCTTCTAAAGTAAATGTACGGATGGGAAATGGCAAAAAGATATAGGTAGAGGGCAAGGGAATGGTTACACTAGAGGTCACACCCGAAAATCACAAAGTAGTATGTATGTCCAATATGCTCCTGAACTTGGTTATAATCTAATTAGTGTTGGACAGCTTATGATGGCTGGTCACAAGTTGTTATTAGATGAACCTATAGGTTGCAATAACTTTGTATTGATTGCAAGAGAATACATAGGAGCTCATTATAAATAGCTAAATATTAAAATCTGGACCGTCTTGAATTATAAACATAAATTACTTAATCTAACATTCCCCCGAAGTTCAGGCAGGGAAATGAGGTCAACTTGGATCTTAAAAACGTAAAGCGCTTGAGGGTAATGGCTTGGTGAAGATATCCGCAACGTGATCATTTGTGGAAATCATTGTAGGTCCTATGACGGATCAAACAACAGACACTAGTTTACTTGGATCAATCTCAACACTAGCTAGCAGAAATCACTAGTGAGGAACCGAGATCTCTGATCTTGTTTTGTATATTATTACCCGAAATGAATAAGGAAAAGAGTTGGAGAAGTAGAGAGTTGGTGAGAAAGGATGAGATGTGTTCAAAAGGTTGTGTTTGCATGAGAAGCATACACTATTTATAGTGTATGTTCTCATGCACCATTCTAACATTTGTACCGCCCAATGGGCTTTGTTTATATGGCCTCGGGCCTAAACATACAAGGAAACAAACCGACGAGCTAACTAAGATACAATGTTTATAGCATAAGTAAATACAAAATACTAATAAACAAAATGGGGGCCTTACAATCTCCCTTTAGTCTTTAGTATTTACACTGCTCGAAAAAAGGCCTTCCTTGACACGCGCACAATGACAAGCATCGATTTATGAGGCGCAATTGTGCAAGTCATAAAAATGAAGTCATAATTTTTAAAAAATTAGAAGATTTATGACACTCATTTTTGTGAGTCATTGAACAGGTGTTAAAAATAAAAAAAAAAGTATGTGTCACATATGCAAGTCACCTATCACTAAAAAAACAATCCCTATGATGGTCATATATTTAACCTAATTATTAACCCAACATTCTTATATCTCTAAAAAAAATCAAATTGTTTCTCTCAAAACCATAAACCACCACCGTCCAACACCACCACGAACATCAACACTACCACAAACTTCATTATCTCAAGGACGCCATCACCACCACGACATTCCGACACCACCACATGCCATAAATGTCATCACCACCAAAACATTCCAACACCATCACCGGATTTTTGAAGGATTGAAGCAAGAATTTTGAGTCTATTGAAGTATTTTTTTTAAGGATTACAACTTCTTTGAGGTATATGCCTTCAATTTTATCTTACTCTACTTTTAATTGGCTAGGGTTTAATGGAGTCTTATATAAATATAACATAATTGAGCTGTTATTCCTTGAAAATCATGAAACATTATTGAAGTATTATATAATAATAATGTGAAATATAATCTGAACTGACTTACAGAACTGCTTTAAGTTTTTTTTTTATCGAATCGATATAAAAAATCAAGACGCACTGACACGAACTTCAAATAAAGCTAAATGGGAATGTCATCGAGGCTTTATGAGCCATGTGTATTAACTACTGAGCTCGAGCAGAGCTTTAGCTCGTTTATTATACTATGCAAGCTCGAGCTTAGGCATGTTTATATTTTTCTCAAAATATATAAAACTAACTAAAATGTTTATAAATTAATTACTAAATAATAAACAACTCAAGCCCGAGTTTGAAAAAATACTCACGAGACGACCTTTAGAGAAATAGCTTGAGCATAGTCGACCTCGAGCTCTGGTGAGTCAAAACGAGTCGCGCTCTAGCTCGGTTTGACTTTTACAACCAATTCTGGTTATATTGATCTCTTACATTCTTATTTAAAATATTTTCACTATAAGGCTATCAAAAAGGTAACTTTTACAATCAATTCTAGTTATATTGATCTCTTATATTCTTATTCAAACTATTTCATTGTGGTATGAAATTATGAATCATTTCATAATTTAATATGTTGCATGTTATCATATTACAGGAATTTGGGCTTGAGACTGATGATAAAAACAATAGCAGTCAATGGTAGTTTCATTCTATTTCAGATCTTTATAACTTGATAAACTTCTGCTAGTTAGTTATGCGTTTGTTTATATGATTCAACAATCTTTTTGTTTTTCGGTGCAAATATATTTAGGGATAGAATTGATCCAAACAAGGAGAAAATCCCGCCTCATGTTCTGCAAGTTATTGAAGAAGAACTGAAGAAACTGCAACTTTTGGAAGCCAATTCAAGTGAATTTAATGTTACACGAAACTATCTTGATTGGTTGATTTCTTTACCTTGGGTAATTATAGGAATGTCCATATCTTTTGAATCTAATCACTAGTTATGTACGGTTATTAAATATATTTTGTGAGGTTTTAATGTTATAAAATGCCTATCATACAAAAAAAAAAATTATTCTTGATGAAATGAAGTTTTAAGAATTTAACCATACAACACACCATGCTGCATTTTGTATTTTTCTCGATAGAAGATGTGGGTAAAAGTTAAATGGGTCAACTGCAGGGTGAGAACTTAATATGTGTTGTATTTTTGACAGCATGTTATAAGCTTAAAATCAGGACATCTTGATTAAATTTTGTTTTCTTGTTTAAGGCTATTATATTCTTGTTTATAAATCACTATGTTGTGGTGTTCAAAACAATCCGAATCCGAATCCGTATCCGAACTATCCAAAATTTCTGATATCCGAACCCGGATTTCGGATATCATTTTTAGGATTTTTCTGATAGTTCGGATATACGAACTGTCCAAAATATTAAATTTAATATTTTTTAATTAGTTTTAATATATATATACACCATAGAGCATATGTCCACCAACCCTAATTTAAACCTTCCAGCCGTCACTTCCCTCACCCTCCCTACAACAAACTGGTCTTTACTCTATAATCAGTACCACAAGGCACCACCTCTGTCTGCCGCAATAGTATCCATCATCGTCACCACCTCTGCTGCACTATCCGTCGTTTTCACCACCTCCGGCGCCACTGTCACTTTCCATCTTCACCAAATCCACCACGGCTCCACCCCCTTGAACAATGGATTGTGTGCTATTTCTTATTTGTTTGTATCTTAACAATCTGTGTTTAGATTGTTAGATTGGAAAAGCTATTGTGTTTAGGTCATTGGATTGGATGTGTGGTGACTTAGAAGTTTAATTTTAAAATAGGTTTTTCTCCTATATCCAAATCACTATCCGATCGGATATACGAAATTTTGGATACCCGAAGTTCGGATATTCGAAATTTCGGTTTCGGATAGTGAAATCTACTATCCGAAATGACAGGATATTCCGAAACTTCGGATATACGGTTTTGAACACCCATACTATGTACCTTATTTATGTCTTATATTCATATTGTTTTTTTGTAGTGTCTGACTCAGCCAGGAAGTACCGAGTGTGATTATTATGTCTTAAATTTCATGAAGGAGATCGTTCATGAAGGACTAAAAATACTCGTGGATAACAATGCAAGTGTAGTTTTACAGTTAACTTTCATATAAGTACGATAAGCTCAAACCGTTAAACCAAATCTGTACCAAACCTTTAGGAACGATTTAGTTTGGTTCGATTTTATTTTTCAACGGTTTGGTTTCGGTTTTAAATAACCAAAACCGTAATTAACAGTTTGTCTTGTGGTTTGACTTAAATATCGTCAAAACCGAACCATTTGTTGGTTCAGGCCCAGAGTTTACACAAGCTAAATGCACACAATATGAACACAAAGATTGCTTGCAAACTTTCTTAATGAAAATTGAGAGTACAATAATGAATACAAAGCTACTACTGCTACATGCTCTTTATAATACTAAAACAAAACAAGCACATGCTAAATTGAAACCCACTTTCTCCTACTTTCCTAGAACAAACCCAAGTTTACTTTTCCAAATTGCTAAGTCTTCCTTCCCACATAATTCGGTCAACCAAGACTCATTCTTTGCTGCAACTATGGATCACAATCTGACCCATACCCACTTCATAACCCGGCTTGATCCGTACTCGACCCAATCAAGATTATACCCAACACCGTGAACACTTGGCCCTAATTATAAAGGTTTGAAAGGTTTGTTTGCTTTGAATTAGAGGGGTCCTTTTTAACCACACCGAAGTGACCCGAGACCCGAACAACCCAACCCCGAATTGCAGGAGTTTTGATGGAAGGAGTTATGTAACAACCCCATTTTTAGGCCTGATTTTTTTCTTTCATGTTAACTTAGTGGTATTCAATTTCCTTGTGTTGTCGTCCGCATTTCGTTTTAGGATCAAGTACAAATTAGGAATACGTAATGGGCTCCGCCCAACTATAGATCATTGAGCTTGATCAGATCCACTAAACCCACAAAAATTAATCACAGAAAAATTTCAAAAATTGTCTTATAACATTAAATATATATTTGCACACACTCGTATATTACTTAACGTTCACATAACTTTGCATTCTCGACACAACTATATATTTCAAGAACTGAATATAAATTTGGTTATGTATTATTGTACATATATATAACTTACTAGACGAATCATAAGACTACTTGCTTAACCAATATATATTATAATTATTATACATAAAAACCTCATTTTAAAACCACTTCTGTAAAGTTGAAAGTCGGAGTCTAAACCCATCCATATCCACATGGATGTCTTCTTGTTTTTCTTTTATTTAAAACAAGTTCTTGTAATTTTTGTTTTTTCAAAAACTCTTTTAAAGTTATAAAAATCCCAATAATATCTTTCCCTCTATCAGGATCGCCTTCCCTATCTTGTTTGTTTATTTTTATTCCTCTTGGAAAAGGAAATAGATCAAATGCTTAAACCAAAAATCCATCCATATCTCTAGAATCTACAAAATCTCATGGAGATTTAGCAAATGTCAACTTCTTCTACGTATGTATCCTTCCAAAATCATTCAAATAAAAGCATTCCCAATATGAAGATCTGGAAATCAACCCTTAGTCAATCCTAGAGCAAGTAAAGACCTTGCAATACCATATGGAATTCTATACATTCTTCATTCTCAAAACTTTTCCTCTCAAAGTTCTCCTTATTTTCCTTTTTAGTTATTCCAGCCATTGAAGCCACAAAGTTCGAACCCTCTTAATCAAGCCAGGAAGAATAAGGGTTTCATCAATCCTATACTTTATAGCAATCAAGAACAATCTCTATTTGTGTAGGTCTCATCCCTGACAATTTTGATTTTAATTCTTAACTAATTAATAACCTCTCTAACCCGACCATAAATTTGTCACGGAAATCTTTTTGTCCTGCTGTGATCAAACCCAAGAATAATAACAGAAGATATCATCAATCGCTTCTCACCTACAGCCTCTCAACTTTGTTAGTATGATACCCACACATGTTATTCTAAATCGTAATCATTCTTAACTTATTGACACAGAAAGTTTGTTACGTATAGGAATGGGTACAGGGGCTAAATTGTAATATTCTCTTAGTTAAAGGACTGAAAGTGTAAACAATGTAATAGTGTTAACTGGTTATAGTTAGTTGACAGTTAGTCGGTATTAATAACTGATTGTGAGAAATGAGAAGTTAGGCTTGATTTGATCGAAAACTTCTTCTCTGTTTCTCTTTGATTCAATCCTTGGACATGCTCTTGATTTTTGAAACCCTAATTCACAAGTTCTTCCCTAATTCATTCAATTTCTCATTCAATCCATTCTTCATTCCGTTCAATTCACTGATAACTGATCAATAATTCGATCAGTTTCATTCCAACACACTTATCTCTAATCCGATTTCATTTCAATTTCTTCAATTGATCATCGTTCGATCAATTTCCCCAATTTTGCAATTATAGCAACTCGCAATCAGTCGTTAGAACTACGAATTTCTGATCATGATGTTATCTTAAATCGTTTAGAGGCAGCAACTGGTTCCAATTTAGCCGAATTAGAAGCTGTGAAGCTTCAATTGAACCAAAATACATCCAGATTGGAATCCAAATTGGACTCACAGTTGGAAGCAATTGTGAGAACCATTCAATCGATGAACAATAATCAATCTAATGCATCTCGTGAGGGGCCTAGTGTGAATTTTACTCAGAATTTTGATGCTAGAGACCAAAGATTTACCCATGGAAGTTTCAACAGATTATCAAAAATTGAATTTCAAAAATTCTATAGAATCAATGTTGAAGGGTGGTTGTGCAGAGTAGAGTACTTCTTTACAGTAGATTGTACTCCAGATCATGCAAAAGTGAGGTATGTTATCATTCACTTGGAAGATATGGCACTCTTATGGCATCAGACATTTGTGGCCTCTAGAGGAGGGTCTATTGATGGTTTAACATGGCCAGAATACAAAAATGCAATTTCAAACAGATTTGCTTTAGTAATGGGGCAAAATGCCATGAGTGCTCTGGCATCTATAACTCAAACTGGTACACTTGAAGAACTTTGCCAAGATTTTGATTTAGCATTAACAAGAGTATCAATCTGTGAAGAATATGCCATTAGTCTATACCTTAAAGCTTTAAAACCAGAAATTGGAAATCCCAGTAAACTCATAAGGCCAAGAACCCTACCCGAGGCCTATATGTTGGCAAGACAACAAAATGATAATCTCAAATTGTTATCTGCAACCACCTATAAAACACCCTATAAACCTTCCTATAAATCTATTGACACTGCTCCCAATTAGTCCAAAACTATATACAATCCTACACCAATCTCTTCAGCCAATCTTCCTTTGTTACCTACTCCACCTTTTAAACCAAGAACGACTAAAACATTGTCAACAAAAGAAATTGCAGACAAAAGAGCCAGGGGTGAGTGTTTTGGGTGCAATGAGAAATATTCACCTACTCACCAATGTAAGAAGAAGCAGTTATTTTCAATTGAGGTGTGGGAAGATGATTCTATGGAAGAACTTTATCCCATAGTCAATGATCATTTGGATACTCAAATTTCATTGAATGCTATCATGGGAGTTTCATTATACAATGAGGGTGACCGGTTCTATTGGTACTAAGCCACTTCATGTTCTAATAGACTTAGGTTCTACCCACAATTTCCTAGATGAAAAGATTGCGTATAGAATGAACTGTCCTACTAAAGAAATGGCTGCTATGAAAATAACAATTGCTGATGGAACTGTCATGACTTGTACCAAAGTTTGTAAAGAAGTTCAGTAGATGATGCAGGGTAATTGGTTTAAAACTGATGTTATGGTTATTCCATTGTCCAATTATGACATGGTGTTGGGCATCCAGTGGTTACAAAGTTTGGATGATATTACTTGGAATTTTAAGGAGTTAACTATGAAATTTAAAGTTAATGAAAAGGTTTTTGAATTAAAGGGGGCTAGTGACAAAGGAATCAGTTTATGTTCTTGTGAGAAGTTGAAGGGTATTTTGGGAAATCCGACAACAATGGTTCAGGGTCAATTGTTTAGTATTCAACTTATGTCTTCTGTTAATGAGGATACTCATACTCATGTTCCTAAGGTACAAGCTTCTGTTCCAAATTCTGCAATTGAAACATTATTGCAGAAGTATGACAAGATATTTGAGGTTCCTTCTTCTTTACCTCCTAAGAGGAATTGTGATCACCAGATTGTTTTAAAAGAAGATGTTAGTGTTGTGGCTCAGAAACCTTATATATTCCCGGCTGCTAAAAAATGTTATAGAACAAATGACACAAGAGTTGTTAGATATGGGTATTATTAGGGAGAGAGCTCTTTTGCAGCCCCTGTTGTCTTAGTCAAGAAGAAGGATGGGTCCTAGCGTATGTGTGTGGACTATAGAAAATTAAATGAGGCTACTATTAAAAATAGTTTTCCTATTCCTTTGATAGATGAATTGTTAGATGAGTTAGGAGGGGCAACTATTATTTCTAAACTTGATATCCGGTCTGGGTACCATCAAGTCCGAATGCATGAACCCGATATACACAAAACAGCCTTTAGAACTCATCAAGGTCACTTTGAATTTCTGGTATTACCCTTTGGTCTCACGAATGTGCCTGCCACTTTCCAAGCATTAATGAACATGACTTTTAAACCCTTATTAAGGAAATGTGCCTTGGTCTTTTTTGATGATATCTTAGTCTATAGCTCTTCTATGGCTCAACACATCTTGGATTTAGAAGCAGTCTTACAACTCTTCCTTTCCAATTCATTGTTAGCTTAGAGATCTAAATGTAGCTTTGGTGGGGCAAAAGTGGAATATTTAGGCCATGCAATTACTAGGCATGGGGTTAGCACTGATCCAACAAAGATAGAAGCAGTTAGAACATGGCCACAACCTGCTACAGTTAAGCAATTAAGGGGATTCCTTGGCTTAGCTGGTTACTACAGAAATATCAAATCTTTTGGTAGTATTGCTAGACCTTTAACTAATCTTTTGAAGAAAGATTCCTTTCAATGGACTGATGAAGCTCAATCAGCTTTTGAACAACTCAAAGTGGCTCTCACTACTGCACCTGTTCTAGCACTACCTGATTTCACCAAAGTTTTCATAATAGAGACAGATGCTTCTTCCAAAGGTTTGGGTGCGGTATTAATGCAAGAAGGGCATCCTTTGGCCTTTATTAGCAAGGGTATTTCGGTAAAACAACAGGCTATGTCCGTTTATGAAAAGGAGTTGTTGGCAATCTTGATGGCTGTCAAACATTGGCACCATTATTTGATTGTTAAACATTTTGTTATTAAGACTGATCAGCGGAGACTAAAGTACTTATTAGATCAGAAGGTTAATACTCCTCTACAACAGAAGTGGTTGGCAAAATTGTTGGGCTACGATTATGAAATTTTGTATAAACAAGGGATTGAAAACAAAGTGGCAGATGCTTTATCTAGGGTGGAAGGTTTAACCTTATTTGAAATGACTTTAAGCTCTCTTGATCCCTGTTTATGGCCAGGATTAAGGCAAGTTGGGAAACAGATGTCAAGCTTCAGGCCTTATTTCAAAAATTGCAAAGCACATCTCATGTTAAGAATTGGCCATGGGATGGTTCGGTTTTAAAAAGAAAAAATAGAGTCGTTATTGGTGATGATATGCAATTGAGGAAGGATATTGTTGCATTATGTCATTCCTCTCCTATTGGAGGCCACTCAGGTTATTTTCCCACTTTGCAGAGATTAAAACAATTGTTCTATTGGAAGAAATGCAGTGCAGATGTTAGACAGTTGGTTAAGGATTTCCATGTTTGCCACAAAGCCAAGTATGAAAGAATTGCTACCCCCGGTCTTCTCCAACCATTACCAACCCCTAATTCAATTTTTTCTAACATTTCCATGGACTTTATCAGTGGGCTTCCAAAATCTCATGGTAAAGATTCTATTTTTGTGGTAATTGACAGATTCACTAAATATGCCCACTTCATTGCCTTATCCCACCCTTTCACTGCCCCACAAGTTGCCCAAATATTCTTTGATAATATCTTTAAATTGCGTGGTTGTCCTACCACAATTGTATCTGATAGGGATCCCATTTTCCTTAGTCATTTTTGGAGGGATTTTGTGAAACTGCAAGGGGTACAATTGTCTTTTTCTTCTGCATATCACCCCAGTCTGATGGGAAAACAAAAGTTCTTAATCTTTGTTTGGAATCATACTTAAGGTGCATGATTATGGATGTGCCAAGACAGTGGTTTAAATGGCTTACTTTAGCTGAATGGTGGTATAATACCACCACTCATTCGGCTATAGGAATGTCACCATTTGAGGCTTTGTATGGTATTCCTCCACCCCTACACATGCCTTACATTCCTAATGACACTAAATTGGCTACCATTGAAGATTGGTTTAACGAAAGGGAGTTAAAGCTGCAATCTTTGAAAACTAATTTGGAAAAAGCAAAGAACCGGATGAAGCAATTTGCAGACCAAAAATGTTCAGAAAGGAATTTTAAGGTTGGTGACTGGGTCTATGTGAAACTACAACCTTATGTGCAAACGTCTCTCAAACATCACAGAAATCATAAATTGGGTCCTAAATACTATGGGCCTTTCCTCATTGTCGAGAAAATTGGATCAGTGGCTTATAGGGTCGATCTTCCAGATAATTCGCAGGTTCACCCGACATTTCACGTTTCTTTGTTAAAAGCTGCACCAGGTCCTGCTGCAACTGTGATTCAATTTCCTCAAACACCTCGTTTTACCCTGCAACCACGTGCAATTTTGGATAGGAAAGTTGTGAAGAAACATAATCGTGCAGAGTCAAGGTATTAGTTCATTGGGATCGGTTACCAGTCACGGAGGCTTCCTGGGAAGACTTGGAAGAGCTGAAAATCAGATTTCCGGACCTTGTTTCTTGAGGACAAGAAAATTTTAAAACATGGGAGTATTGTTACGTATAGGAATGGGTACAGGGGCTAAATTGTAATATTCTCATAGTTAAAGGACTGAAAGTGTAAACAATGTAATAGTGTTAACTGGTTGTAGTTAGTTGACAGTTAGGGTTGTTAGTCGGTATTAATAGCTGATTGTGAGAAATGAGAAGTTAGGCTTGATTTGATCGAAAACTTCTTCTCTGTTTCTCTTTGATTGTATCAAAGTTTCAGCCCTTTTGGACCCCAATCACGTCCACATTAGTCCCCAAACAGGTTCCCAAGTTCAATCCAAGCTTCTCAATGTTCCAGCCCTCTTAATCGACCTAGGTTGCTGAACAAGATGACTGGACAAGGTAAATACAAGAAACCAACCTTCAACTCTTACAAATCCATATTCTAATTCTTGGTTCAATGTTCTCACACAAACCCTATGTTGTTCCAGCCTTTATCCACGTTTCAAGACACTCAAAGCCACCCTAAATGCTGTGGTGATTCTGCCAAGCAAACCCTACTCACAGGGAACCCTTAATCAAGGAAGAGTCATAAGGTGCTCATCAATCTTATGTTTAGTAGCAACCAAGGACAATCCCTAGTCATGAACCTCCTGTCCATTCTGTTTTGCTGCTGTGAGAAAACCCGAGAAAGATGCCTGAAGCCATCACTAACCAGAATGCTACAGCCCCCTTTTGTGCTAACATTCTCAACCCACAACAACCCCTAATTCGATTCAGCAATATATCCCTTCGTCCCACTGGTTAGTAAGATATTGCATCAGTGGAAGTCTTGATCCAGCCCCTAGACCGCTCCTACCAAGGGAACCCAAAAGCCCAGCATAAGGTACATGACCACATATTCAGCGACACTTCTGGACTCCCTTGAAGCTCCTTAATCGTGCGTAAACTCAGCCCTAACATAAGGTACACAAAACTCAACCAAAAACCCTTCTTTAAATCATTTACTATTGAGTTTTATGCACAAAGTAGGCACACATGATATCCAAAATGGCCAACAACTTTAAACCACTATAAACACAGAAAACTAACCCTATTAACTTCGCCTGAGTCAACCATTGACATAAAAAAATTGAGTAAAATCATTAAAAACGTTTCTCTCTAGGACATATGCACGTAAAATCCTCACAACTTGCATGTACACATAAAGGTATTTTTTATAACTAAAATGACTTTTCACAAATATATTTCCAGGTATTCTAATCTGTCCAAGAATGTATTTTGACTTTATACAAAAACATAAAACCGACGCATACGTTTAGATGCCCGAAATAGTGACATTTTTGCATAAAAGATGATTTGGTGGAATGAACAAACCATGTGGATTTCATATATGAAAATATATGATGAAATAGTAAATTTAAAGATTATATAAGCTATGAAGGTTGAAGCATGAATTAGATGATTAAGCCTTTATATAAGACTGAATTCCATCTTAAAACCGAATATTAATACGTTAAAACACAAAACTGACCCTAACCATGTATTTTCCGACCCATGTTTTAATATCACTTGACAGTATATAATTTGAACATAATTATAAAACTCACTCAAGTTGTTAAGTTACAGTACTGTATAACAATTTAGATAAATAATGTCTTGCCGAGGTAATGTTTCTAAAATGTGTTAGCTTAATTATTGAATATATAATCTAAGGGTTTGTTCTACCAATAATAGGTATAATACTCATAATAATTAGTTGGTTAATATGTGTTAACTATCAAATATAGGAAGAACCGAAACCAAAATTTATAAAGAATAAGAAGCTATATTTTTGCAGATTTATTAACATATAAAAGTGATATATGAAAGAAAAAGTGAGAAATATGATCTTTAAGTTGTCCTTACACATTTAAATAGGATACTTAACATAAACCCTCAAAAAGATAGTTTCTAAACTTTTTACAAAAGCTTTTTATTTTTCTTCGAGCATAATGTTGCGAGCATAATATTACGAAGGATGTTAAAATATTTAATTCAAGTATCAAAATGATAACCTAATCGTTAGAATCATAACTATGCAACTAAAATTCAAAATCTATTAAAGCTAATAACATCGGAACATATTAATTAACATTACATATTACTTAGAACTAAAAATTTATAGTTTTACACCTTATATAATATGAGAATATATATATATATATATATATATATATATATATATATATATGTTGGAATTACGTATGCCCGAGACACATACTTATATTAATGTGGCTAACTGTGTTTGATCCAAGTCGGGTCATACCCAATAACAAGCTAGACAACACCAAATGTATTCTTTTAGTGATTTGATCATTTAAACGAATACCGAACACTACGTGTTTAGAAAATTGGTTTTCTAAACAAACACACTTGAGGATTTAAATAAATTATCTGGATAATTTGTTTATATAAAATAATTATTTAATTGGTTAAATAATTACATAAATGTATGTGCATTTTATAAAAATGAGTTTTATAAAATAAATGGAGATGTTTTTAAATGTTAAAACAAAACAACAATAAAAAAAATAAAAAAAAAAAAAAAAAAACCGGCCACCCCATGTGGGTGGAGGTTTTGGTCCAACCAAATGTTTTGTCCTTTTGTGTTGACCATCCCTTTATATCTCCATTCAAATTACATGCATTTGGGTCTTGTCCCCTTCTTGGATTCTCAAGTAAACTTTTGAATTTTTCAAACTCTCTTTCTCTCTACACACCCCACGGCCAACCTTGGCATTTTGGGAGAGCTTGGTGAGCTTGTTTAAGTGTTCATAATTCCTAGCAATCAAGTTGGTGTTGTTGCAAAAGCTTTGGGTATCACACTCTTGAGGTCTTCTTCCTTGGAGGCTTGCCATTCATCCACCATCATCTTCAACATCTTGCTTGTTCTTCTAAAGGTAGAAGAAGGTACACTTACATTTTGTGAGCATTATGTTCTTGTAATTTTGATCCTTGTTAATTGGGTTTTAGTTTTAACATAATGGTATGTTCATAACAAGATTTATAATCTAAGCTTCCGTTGCGTTTTCTAGTTAAATATGGTTAACTTGACTTTGATAAACTTGTATAAACCCCAACAATATATATATATATATATATATATATATATATATATAACGCTACCAAAAATTAAAACCATATTTTTGAACTACTATTAAGATATGTTTGCATAATCTAGGGAATGAAATGTCCAAAAGAACAAACTTATAGATTCGAGACCGATATAATCTTAATAAGTCAATTGATACAAAATCATATTTTATTATCAATCACCAAAATCCAAAACAGCCCTAGGAACTAACTATACGAATTAGGTCACGTGCACATGTATTATGATGCATATTGTGTTTAGTGACATGATATATGCATTTAGGGATGCCTATCATTGGAGACGTTTGCGACGTAGCATACAAGATTTGTTAGTATTTTTGTCTCCACGCATAAACCCAGGTGAGTTTATGCACTACCCTTTTTCTTAAATTTTTTGGGTGGATACATGCTTCAATATATGTTTTTGAACTAGTGGTGTATTGTTAATCAAGACCAATTTTGCTGCCATAAACAATCCCCGACTTTTTAGCACAATCATTAACTCCATTAGGAGCCACAAGATATATGGGTAGTACTATCTGGAGACCCGCACACAGTGGGCCTACATCATGGACGACCTCCCACTGAATGATAAATGGTTATCTTGTGACATATATCTGCGCATTTTTGTATCTTATGTTGGCAGACATAAGTAAATTTGACCCATAACAATAAGGGGTATGGGTAAGGGGTATATATATTTTAGATGTTCACTGGTCGTGGACACAGGTTTGATTGTGAACTTTCTTAATGTGCACCATACTATTTAGAAAATTTATATATGTATGTTTTATAAACTAAACTCATGAACTCACCAACTTTTTAGTTGACCCAATTATTTTAAGCATGTGTTCAGGTATTTTTTATTTGAATATGGAGATTTAGAGTCTTAGACAAGAGCTTGCTTGGAGATAGAAGATCCATATAGAAGACTTATGTCGAATCGTAGAGCTTAACCCAAAGAAGCCATGATGGATAGTAGAATATTTTCACCTAATTAGTTGGTAGTTGAATTTCTAGCTTTGTAGTTGTATTAGATATTTGATTATAATTTTGACCTAGTGTCTTAATATAAAATTTTGTTACCTTATTTCCGCTATGTTTTGGTTGGTTTCAATCGTCACGTCCAGCCCCCTAGTCGGGGTGTGACAAGTTATTCTGGTTTTGGTTAAAAACAATTAGTTGGTTAGTATGCTATAACCTTATATGTTATTCTACACGATATATAATCCAATATTATCTACAGTTTACTTTGAAATCACATAATTACATTACTCTTTAATATTGTATATATGGGTGTTTTTTTGGTAAATTTGGGTCGGGTTGTTCAGGTCTCGGGTCGAGTTGGTATTCATGTACAGTTAGAAAACACACTCCTATAGTGTAATATTGTGATATACACTATATTAATAAGGAATCTTTTAGTTTGGTATAGCATACTGCTTTTATGCTTGTTAAATCCGAATCTAAACGTGGCCCATTCAACCCGAAACCCGAACAACTCGACCTTATTCGGGTCGGTTCTTGGGTCAATTTGCATTGAACTCAAACCTGAACAACCCGACCCGAACAAACCAGATACATGGATGCAGATACAGATACATGGATGCGGATTTCGATGTGGTTCGAGAAGAATCGTCGGCGTATACGAAAAAGTTTATATTTCATTAGTGATACTAGTGATATGTATGATATTAATGTTGGAATACCGTATGCCCGAGACACATAATTAGGTTAATGTGGCTAGCCGTGTTTGATCCAAGTCGGGTCATACCCAATAACGAGTTAGACACACACCAATTATGTATTTGTTAAGATAAGATCTATAAGACAAATACAGAACACGACACATTCAGAAAATCGGGTTTCTGAATACTTACTTGAAAGTGTTAAATAAATTAATTGGTTAATTTATTTATTCAAATAATTATTATTAGAATGATTATTTAACTATGTGTTCTTTTATAAACCATTTTATAAAAGATGGGGTGTTTATATATTTTATAAAGTATAAAATATATTAAAATTATAAATATATATATATATATATATTTTGGGGCCGGTTTTAGGGTGGGCCCCTCACCCCAAAGATTTGGTCAAACTTTGTCATGGTTTTGGTGGAGCTTGAGTGATCTTTACTTGACCAAAAACTAACACAATATATGAAAAGATTTGATCATGTTTGAATGGGAATATATATATAGATATTAAAACAAGCAACAAAAGGACTTTCAAGTAAGCAAACCAACTTTTCTCTCTTGTTCTTCTTGGTTCGGCCGAAGAAGCAAAAGGAAGAGGATTCGGTTTTCGGTTTCAAGTGTTCAAGCTCCCTAACATAGCTTGGTGTGTATTGGAGGCTCGGGGTACGAACCATTTGAGGTTTTCTCCTTGAAAGCTAGCCAAGAAACATCATCATCTTCTTCAACCATCAACTACATCTCTTAAAGGTTTAAGAATGTAAGTTTTACAAGCTTTGATAGTTTAGTTTTTCCCGTATTATTTGATCCTTAGTCTCGGGTTTCTAATCTTAAGATTAATGGTAATCTTGAAACAAGAATAAAGGGTTATTCATAGATTAACACACATATGAACTTGTAATGTATATATTTGGATATATGTACATAAAGTTCAAAGATAATCACGCTTCCGCCTTAATTAATGACTAGTTAAATGGTTAACTAAGTTTAAAATATCCATAGAAACCCAACAAATGGCATCAAGAGCCGGGATACGGGAAACTAAGCTTCGGGTTTTCGGTTTTATATTTTTCCCCTTGAAAGATTTTATACAAAAATTAACATGCATGATTTTTTTGTATTTAATCTTGTTATAATTTTTGGCTTTGTTCAAAAAAAAAATAATTAAAATATAAAACCGAGTAAATGGGCCGAAGCCCAATTCGGGTGATATTGGGCCGAAGCCCACTTGTTTTGGTTAATGGGCTAACCGAAAAAAGGAAAAAAAAAAAAAAAGGGGAGAAAGTGAAATGGGCCGAAGCCCATTTTTGGTTAAATGGGCCGAAGCCCATGAGACTTTCTATTGGGCCGAAGCCCATGTGTTTTGCACATGTGGGCCGAAGCCCATAATCAAATTATTGGGTTGGACTAGGCCCGATAAGGTCAAGGGGTTTTGGAACGGGTTCCTAAGACATAACGGGTTATGTTTGTTAAAACTAGACCGAGCCGTAGACCAAATGGATGTTTGTTGTGATTGTTATTAATTATTCAAAGTTTCGGTTTGTAATAATTAATTGGGGGCAATTTTGTAATTATTTATTCATATGGGTATGTAATGAATAAATTATTTGCAATATCTTTATTTTATAGAAAAATGTATTAGGACTTTTGTTTTGTAAAATTAAAGAATGTTGCAAAATTGGAAGCTAAGGTCCAAATTACAAGCCCATTGGATCACAAAAGGGGTTGAAGAAGATGCTCGACGTTTTTGGATGCGGGATCGAGTGGGAGCTACAACATCCATGTGTCGTGTGTCCCTTAGGATCGGACCTTTGACACACACTTGTTTCGGCTAACAAGTGTGGTCTAACTTAGTGGCTCGTGTCTAGTATAATTGTGTATGCTTGTTAATTGATTGTTTGATTATGTGGTTGTTAGATATTAGGATATCAACTTCGTCACATAGAATTAATTAACAAAGCATAAAACGGGTTCTAACAATTATCGGTAATCACGTGACACGTAGTTTAATAAAATGGATTTATTAAGTAGCCGTCTCACGCCCATAATAAAATGGTTTTATTATAAATTAGAATTTTGAAAATGGTTTCAAAATAATCATGTTACTAAATGCATGTTAGAACATGATTTAAAGTTTTACAACTAGAATTATTAAAACTAAAAATCCCTTTTAAAATTAAGGATAACAAGTTAAACACCATCCTTTTGTATAACGCTTAACATATTAGTAAGCTCTTAGTGGGAAAAAGGTCACCTAACCGCGTAGAGTAAATTAATATGTTGAGGTAATATTGGCATATAAATGGGAAAAAGGTCACCTAACCGTTTGTATGTTGATATTACAAGTTGATACAAGTAGGACGACTTAAATTAGAACCATGTGAAGAGGGTCACCCAAGCATGGGGTCTAATAGGTGTTGATGGGAGAAACATGCCGACACGAAATATGATTTCGAACCGGTCCCATAAACTCTAGAAGTTGCAAAAGGGTTTGCAATTGTTATGAATAACTACCTTGATAAACCGACAATGGGAAAAGGTCACCTAACCGGAGTCAGGTTTATCGTTGGATTCTAGATTTTAATTATTAATTATATTTGGTATATATAAAAGGGTATTAATAATTAAAATAAGCAAAACACTAAAATGAACTTAAATAAAATTCTGCAGATGGCCGCACACGTCGACGACAACATAATCCCTAACGTCCAAAATGTATCTCTCCGATCTATTCTCGCTAAAGACCGTCTTAACCACAATAACTTTTCGGATTGGTTCTGAAATTTAAGGATTGTTCTAAAACAAGAAAAATTATATCATGTTTTGGAAACACCTATCCCCAACGAACCGGAAGAGGGAAGTGAGGTCGAATACATGAATTGGGTCCAACACACGGAAGATTCCATTCAAGTGTCATGCCTCATGTTGGCGACTATGGTTCCCGAAATCCAAAAGGATTTCGAAAACCATAATGCGTACGACATGATTACTCAACTTAAGGAAATGTTCCTTAAGCAATCGAGGGTTGAAAGGTTCGAAACGGTTCGAGCCTTGCATGCATGTAGAATGGATGATAATCAACCAGTTTCAACTTATGTACTTAAGATGAAAAGTTACATTGATCGCCTCGCCAAGCTCAATTGTCCCATCTCAAAAGAGTTAGCAACGGATTTGATCCTTAACTCTTTGTCGAAAAGGTTCGACACTTTCGTGTTAAATTATAACATGAACGGGTGGGACAAAAACATTGGAGAACTTCACTCGATGCTTAAAACAGCCGAGGCGAGTATGGGTAAAAGGGTTTTACCCGTGTTTGCGATCAATGAAGGTGGATCCAAGAATCGATCTCAACCCAATCCTAAGGCTAAGGTAGCAAAAAGAAAGGGTCCTCCTGTGCATCTTAAGGGTAAGGGCAAGGCACCGGTTGTGGCAAAGAAACAAAATGTTGTGGAACCGAGGGGTCATAAGGATGATCCTTGTTTTGGTTGTGGGCAGACCGGACATTGGAAACGCAATTGCCCGGTCTACCTAAAAGAGCTAAGAGACAAGAGGAATGCGGGGCATGCCTCGGGTAATGTCTTTATGATTAATATTGAGCTAAATCTTATTTCTTCTAACACATGGGTATTGGATACCGGATGTGGAACTCACATTTGCAATTGGTTGCAGGGGTTCAAAAGGAATGAAGACTTAAAGAAGGGAGAAGTGAGTCTTTTCATGGGCAACGGTGCAAGGGTGCACGTGGTCGCTAGAGGAGACTTCACTTTATCGCTTCCAAGTGGTTTGGAAGTTGTTTTGAGGAATGTTTTGTATGCTCCTAGTTTGACTAGGAACATTATTTCCGTGCACCTTCTTAGACAATGTAATTTTGACTTTAAATTTGTAAAATCAGAAATGCATGTATCATCTAATGGTATCTTTTATTTTAAAGCTGTACCAAACAACGGTATTTATGAATTGGTTCATGATAATACCTCAAATGGCTCATTATATCAAACTTCCACCAAAAGACTCAAAAAGGATTTGAGTGATTCCTACATTTGGCATTGTCGTCTTGGACACATAAACAAGAATCGTGTAAATACTCTCCAAAAGAATGGTCTTTTGAAAACAAACGAGTTAGGTTCGTTTGATGAGTGTGAATCTTGTATTCAAGGCAAGATGACCAAAGAACCTTTTAAAGGTACAAATGAAAGGGCTAAGGACTTGTTAGGTATCATACATACGGATGTATGCGGACCTCTCAAGCCCACTAGTAGGAATAGTGAAAGGTACTTCATTACTTTTACCGACGATTTTAGTCGATATGGGTATGTGTATCTAATGAAACACAAACATGAAGCCTTTGAAATGTTCAAGGAATTTCAAAATGAAGTACAAAATCAGCTCGACCGAACAATCAAGGTACTCCGCTCCGATAGAGGAGGCGAATACCTAAGTGATGCTTTTCAAAGTCATCTTAGAGATTGTGGAATTGTTTCACAGGTCACTCCTCCTGGTACTCCTCAACATAACGGAGTATCCGAGAGGAGGAATCGAACACTGTTGGACATGGTTCGATCAATGATGGCACGAAGCTCACTACCACCATCATTTTGGGGATATGCGCTACTTACAGCAGCTCGTATTTTGAATATGGCCCCGACCAAAAAGGTGGATCGAACACCCTATGAAGTGTGGCATGGAAAGGTTCCATCCCTTTCATATTTAAGGGTATGGTGATGCAAAGTTTATGTTAAACGTGACACCCCAAATAAGCTTGAGGCTCGATCCATCAAGTGTATCTTCATAGGATACCCAAAGGATGATATAGGATATATATTCTATGATCCTAGTGAACAAAGAGTGTTTGTTTCACGCAAAGGATACTTCTTAGAAACTAAGTTCCTTATGGAAGGACCTAGTGAAAAGAGAGTGGAACTTGAAGAGGTTCAAGAATCACTGGATGATACACAGTTGGTCGATACTAGCTTTCAACACGAGGATGTTGAAGGTGATCAAATGGTTAATCATACACACGTTGCTCGCAGATCTAGTAAGGTTAGTCAACCTCCCGAGAGATATGGATTTCTCGTGGATGATTGTTACTTGGTCAATTCGGATGAACCGATCTCCTACAAAGATGCTATGTCACAACCCGATTGTGAAAAGTGGCTTGAAGCCATGAGCGCCGAGATGCAATCCATGCACGATAACCAAGTTTGGGAATTGGTTGATCGTCCACTTAACTCCAAACTGGTTGGATGTAAGTGGGTCTTCAAGAAGAAGACCGATATGCATGGAAATCTAGATACTTACAAAGCACGACTTGTAGCAAAAGGTTTCACACAAACTCAAGGGATTGATTATGATGAAACCTTCTCGCCGGTCGCGATGCTTAAGTCGATCAGGATATTATTTGCCATTGCAGCTCATTTTGATTATGAGATATGGCAGATGGATGTCAAGACCGCTTTTCTTAATGGATATCTTGAGGAAGATGTCCATATGGTTCAGCCTGAAGGTTTTGTCGATCCATCTAATCCTGACAAAGTATGTAAGTTAAGGAAATCAATCTACGGGTTGAAACAAGCATCACGGATGTGGAATCATCGTTTTAATGAAGAAATCAAAGCGTTTGGTTTCGTCCAAAACGGTGATGAGGCGTGTGTGTATCAATGGGCTAGTGGGAGTATAGTCATGTTCCTTATTTTGTATGTCGATGATATACTTTTATTTGGAAATGATATACCAAGTATGGAAAACGTTAAAGCGTGGTTAAGTAGTCGTTTCTCAATTAAGGATCTTGGAGAAGCGACATATATCTTGGGAATAAAGGTCTATAGGGATAGACAAAGGAAATTGATCGGACTCAATCAAAGTGTATACATTGATAAGATCCTGAAAAGGTTTGGTACCTATTCCTAGAGAAACCGTGTTAAGCTCATCCCAAATTCCTAGCTCTAAGAAAGAGCAGGATAGGATGAAGCATGTTCCTTATGCTTCGGCAATAGGATCTATTATGTATGCAATGATGTGCACTAGACCGGACGTCTCGTATGCTTTAAGCATAACGAGTAGATACCAGCACAACCCAGGTGACAGTCATTGGATGGCTGTCAAGAATATATTAAAATACCTTAGAAGGACTAAGGATATGTTTTTAATATATGGGTCTGGTGAGGAGGAACTCGTCGTAAAGGGTTACGTGGATGCGAGTTTCCAAACTGACCGAGATGATTCTCGGTCACAGTCGGGATATGTCTTCATTTTGAATGGAGGCGCTGTCTCTTGGAAGAGTTCGAAGCAGGATGTTGTCGCGTTATCCACTACAGAATCTGAGTACATCGCCGCTTCAATGGCAGCCCAAGAGGCTGCATGGATGAAAAAGTTCATCATGGATCTAGGGATTATCTCTACCATTCAGGAGCCCCTAGAGATATTCTGTGACAATGAGGGTGCTATTGCACAGATCAAGGAGCCTCGTGCTCATCAGAAAACGAGGCACATTGAGCGCAGATTCAACTACATAAGGGATGAAGTTGAAAAGGGAAAGATATGTATTCATAAAGTTCATACTGATCAAAATATTGCGTACCCACTCACGAAGCTCCTCGATAGGCCAAAGCATGAGGGTCATGTTTGTGCATTAGGACTTCGGTATTCTAGTGAGTGGATTTAATCTGTATTTAGTGTTTGTATAAGAACGAATGTAATGGGTATCTCATGAAAATTAATTATGTTTTAATTATTCAATGAGTTATGTTCTATATTTGCATGTTTAATCCATGAATGACTTATGTTGTTCTAAACGTCCGTAGTTGATCATACTTGTGGGAACAAGTATGAAGGTAAGACTATTATGAACCCGGATTGGTTGATATTCATGTGATGAATATAGGGCATAGGTTTGCCACCAAGGTTCATAGATATTTGTGGGATACAAATATTGGACATGATCCGCTCTCAAGGATCACTGCATGGAGTTAGTGCAACTGATCATAAGTAATCCTTGAGTAAAGGCGAGTATCATTGTGTCCTTTGACCTGAGATGCATATTGGATCTGTTTTTCATCAAGTCTGATAACTTGACTCTCTTCTTTGTTATTTCGGTAACACGATAACGTGTAAGAAAGAGCTCAGATATCATACGAGATGTCAACGAGGATGTATGCAGTCAAGATGGGATTTGTTCCTCTTATGTGTTGAGAGTTTAGATGTCTAAGGCCTGTTAAGTTAAATCATTGAGAGAATGATCACTCTGTGTCTCTTCGTTTTGACAGGACATCTAGTAACAAAATGATGTAGTGATAAGACTTACCTATTTCATATCAAGTATGGACTTGAAGGGGATGATGTTATTGAATGGCACTTAGTCAAACACACTAGGGGTGGTGACCTGTTGTTAGGCGGTATTCACCATTAGCATTAACTTCTTATGAGTCACGGGCAAGTGGGAGATTGTTGGAATACCGTATGCCCGAGACACATAATTAGGTTAATGTGGCTAGCCGTGTTTGATCCAAGTCGGGTCATACCCAATAACGAGTTAGACACACACCAATTATGTATTTGTTAAGATAAGATCTATAAGACAAATACAGAACACGACACATTCAGAAAATCGGGTTTCTGAATACTTACTTGAAAGTGTTAAATAAATTAATTGGTTAATTTATTTATTCAAATAATTATTATTGGAATGATTATTTAACTATGTGTTCTTTTATAAACCATTTTATAAAAGATGGGGTGTTTATATATTTTATAAAGTATAAAATATATTAAAATTATAAAAATATATATATATATATTTTGGGGCCGGTTTTAGGGTGGGCCCCTCACCCCAAAGATTTGGTCAAACTTTGTCATGGTTTTGGTGGAGCTTGAGTGATCTTTACTTGACCAAAAACTAACACAATATATGAAAAGATTTGATCATGTTTGAATGGGAATATATATATAGATATTAAAACAAGCAACAAAAGGACTTTCAAGTAAGCAAACCAACTTTTCTCTCTTGTTCTTCTTGGTTCGGCCGAAGAAGCAAAAGGAAGAGGATTCGGTTTTCGGTTTCAAGTGTTCAAGCTCCCTAACATAGCTTGGTGTGTATTGGAGGCTCGGGGTACGAACCATTTGAGGTTTTCTCCTTGAAAGCTAGCCAAGAAACATCATCATCTTCTTCAACCATCAACTACATCTCTTAAAGGTTTAAGAATGTAAGTTTTACAAGCTTTGATAGTTTAGTTTTTCCCATATTATTTGATCCTTAGTCTCGGGTTTCTAATCTTAAGATTAATGGTAATCTTGAAACAAGAATAAAGGGTTATTCATAGATTAACACACATATGAACTTGTAATGTATATATTTGGATATATGTACATAAAGTTCAAAGATAATCACGCTTCCGCCTTAATTAATGACTAGTTAAATGGTTAACTAAGTTTAAAATATCCATAGAAACCCAACAATTAAATATCAGCTGATACTTTTGTTAACTTAGGAAATATATGTAAGATTTTGATTTGGATGTTTAATTTAGAAATAGAATGCATAGTTTTATTGCTATATATTTGAGTAATTAATGTAAATATTTGTAATTATAAAAAAACAAAAAAGAATTTTTTTTAAAAAGTTATACAATGACACACATATATGTATGTCGTTAGTGGGTTTCGTAAACACTAGTTTTGAAAGCCGTGATAAATGCATGTCAAAAAAGGTGTGTCACAAATGAGTGTCATTAATGTGTGTCAATAAATATGACACGAAAAAGAGTGTCATGTTCAATTTATGACCATTGACGTGCATTTGCGTGTCATAAATGCCCATTAATGACACACAATGCGCGTCGTTGACGTCCTTTTTTCTAGTAGTGTTACTCCGTCTTCTCTCGTCTTCAGTCGGTTTCCTAGTCAAAGCCGTCTTCACAGTTGTATAGTTGATTTTCAACAAGATAACGTAGAAACTTGTTGAAATTCTTAACTGTCATTGGTATTGTCACGACGGACGTCTTCAATGGTTCCTGGCGGAGAGTTGTAGAGCTTAAATAGGTCTTCTTTTCTGACTCCCAACAAATAAAAAATCTTAAACAAGTTTTGGGAAAATGGTTCACCATGGTAGATTGGTCTCTCATTGTGAGTCTGTACCGCCACATCTTTTTCTTTTTTCCAGTGGCTTGGATCAATCTCTGTAGGATGAGGGAAGGCCTTATCCTTTTTGAGTTTGAAGTTCGTGTAATCTTTCTTCCATTGCTTGCAAAAAACTTGTTGAACCATCCCTTGAGCTTCTTCTATGTCACATACTGGCCAACTATCCTTATGAAATAGTTCATGTGGAGCTGAGAGAGAGTATGCATGTTAGTGATATGCATGTATGTGAGATCTCCATTTGCTCGACGTATTGCTCACGTCTTACTTCTTGGGTGCCACTTGCAATACACAATCAGAGAATCATCCAGGTAAGGATACAGTCGATCTCTCACACTTGCTCAGTTGCTTACAGTGTGAGACTTCCTCCATCGAAGCCTTGCAGCTTGTGAAGCTTCAGCAGTGGTCGCTTGAGAATGAGTAGGAAGCGCCACTACAGGCTCATCATGAACCGGAGTGTCCCGGTTCCGAGAGTAATTGATCCATCGTCATCGTCTTCATTTTTCAAGCTCTGCGGTTTCTTGAACTGGTTAGTTGGTATCTACAAAAGAAAAAAACATTAAAGGTAAAGGATATTTCAGCCTCCGAAGCAGCATCAGCTTCCCTTGTTCTTTGAGCTTCACTTGGCAAGTCTTGTTGACTCGCCTTATTTTTACCAGTGGCATCATTACCGCCACGATCGTCATCATTATCATCACCTCTTCCATAATGTGGTTCATCAAATTAATCAAACTGATCCTCATCATCATCTCCGACTCTCCGTCACCGTCTACCACATCATCATCACCATCCGAGTCATCATCGTCTTCATCATTACCATCATCACCTTGAACAATCCGCTGTTACAAAACAGGAAGAAACACAGAAGCAGCAGGAGCACTCACTTGTGCAACTGATGTAGCTACAAGAGTGCAAAAGTTGTTACACTGACCGGTGCTAGTGGCAGTAACAACAATAACTTCAGCGCTCTCGATGGTTCCAAAAACCATCGCTTGCTCGTCAACACTAGAATTAGCACTCACACCACTTCCACCAACTTCCTTGCTCGAGACATAAGGATGATTCCATGAAATTTACATTGAGCTCTAACCCTTTCAGTGTTAGTGACAAGTTCAAAAAGAGCGGATCTTCTTTTGTTGCTTTGCTCAGTCCTTGGCTCGTTGCCCAGTATGAATCCCCAAAATGTCTCCATCAGACGTGTCCAAAAATTTTTAACATCATCCTCAGTCATGCGCATCACCTACATGACAGCAAGAAAGCGTTTAATAAGAGACTCTTGACAGAGTTCCGACCTTCATTGAAGCCTTGTTGTTCTTCAATTTTCCCTTTCAACCGCTATATCATCGATCGCAACCTCACACTCTCACCCATCAACTTGTCCACGTCCCTTGAAGAACTGGACCCTCCTTCCCACAAGGTAACCCTTGAAACAAGGCCTTTAAACTCAATCATGTCCTTGTCGATGGTTGAATCTAACTCCCTCCTCAGATTTGGTGCAAAGTTGGAGGAGGAAGGAATATCAGTTTCTAGATGAGAAACTATTGATTGGAGTCTTGCTATCTCATCATGTTGTCCGGCATTCATTAAAGAGTTTTGATTGATCAACTACGGCTGATTATTGATTTTGTTTTGCAGGTTATCAATCCATCCTCGTTGACTCTCAATCCGAGCTCTATCCAGCTCTCTAACCTGTTCAAGTTCAGCCACCCGAGATGCAAGTGCATCCCGCTGTCTCATAACCTGCTCATTGATTGCTTGTTGATCTTTGAGAAACTTAATCTACAAAAGCTCTCTTTTTGCCCGGTTCCCTTGTTCTTTCTCAAGTGCGCCACTACAAAAAAAGTGACCATTAGAAACTGAACTAATAGGGACTGATATATCAGTCTTGAATACATAATATCAGGGACTGATCTATTTCTCCTGAAAAATATTAGGGACTGATTTTCATCTTACTACTGTTAGCGATTAATTATTAGTCGCTAATTTTCGGATACCTTATTTGAGACTAAATTTGAGACTAAATTTCAGTGCTAAGAATGTCTAAGAAATATTAATTTTTAAAGGGAAACATTTTGTCTACTAAGTTTCATTCCCAAAAACATAATGAATAACGGAACAAATTTATTGTGACAGATGTCTAGTCTCTAACGCGGAAAGAACATATTATAGACTGAAAATTAGCTCTTAAAATTTGCAAAATGTATCTAATTAGGGTCTAATACTCAGTCTTAAATGTCTTTTGTATATGAAAGGGTCAAGGACTGATATTCATTTTCTAAGTATTCGACGCAAATTATTCTATACAAAAAAGTAACGAAGCTGAAAATCAGTCGCAAAAGTCATATATGGGACATTTTTGAAACTGATATTTTTAGTGATTTTGTAGATGAAATAAGTAGGAATTGATGTTCAATATCCAATCATCGATGCCTATTTTACCATTTCAAGGAAGTAGATTAGATACTGATCTTTAGTCTCTAATAAAAAATGAACATATCAATATAGCTCTAATACATCATTCTCGAATACATACTTTTTTTAAGTCACTATTAATATTGGGGACTAATTTTTATGTGAGTTTAATGCAAGTTATTAGCTGCACGTTTATGTTTCCTGTTTAGTAGGATAGTTTGGTTAATTTTGATTTAGTCATTTGTTTACGTTATGTTTATGTTGTACATTGTTGCCTATTTAAGGCTGCTTTATTATTCAATAAATTCATCTCGTTATTTGGCAAAACCTAATTATTATCAATCATGCTCGTGCTTTTGTGAAGTCTTTCTAACCGAAAGTCTTGTGTGTGTTACTCTTCTGCTCTTATTTTCCATGACATCCAATATCAGCGGAATTCCCTCTACTCCTCTACCAGTCTTTAAAGGAGAGGGGTATGAGGTTTGGAAGATTTGAATGCAAACAATCTTGATCTCACAGGATCTATGGGATTATGTGGGCACATGGTATAACAAAGCAGATGGAGATTGTGTTCGTTAACGAGACAATAAGAAGAAAGATGCAAGAGCCCTATCACTAATTCAATCCGCTGTGCACGATGAATTTTCTCTCGAATTGCAGGAGCGATCACTTCCAAGCAAGATTGGACACTCCTGCAAAACGAGTACCAAGGTGACTCGAAGGTTCAGATGATTAAACGATTCGAATGAAGGACGGAGAACCGGTGGCTGATTTCTTGTCAAAATTTATGAAGATCGTGAATCAGAAATGAGCGTATGGAGAGGTGGTAACGGATCAGATTGTTGTTGAAAAGTTGCTAAGAAGTTTGCCAGTAAGGCGGGATCATGTAGTAGCTAGTTAAAGAGTCTAAAGATTTGAGGAGGCTCTATTATGATCAATTAATGGGAACTTTGCAATCTCAGGAAGCTAGAGTTAACCGAGGTGTTCAAGCCCAAGTCGAAGAACAGGTGCTTCAAGCAAGAAGGGAAGACAATGTCGGTCTGTTTGCACGTGGTAGGGGTCGTGCACCGTCTAGAATCCATGGTCTGAGGACGAGACAAAGGCTTTGGACGAGGTAGAAGCAGTGTGCAATGTTACAACTGTAATAGAATGGGACACTTGATCAGAAGCAGGATCTGCTGTTGAAGGTGAGGTTCAAGCACATATGGTCCTCACGTGTGATGAAAGCGAAAGTGAAATTGATGATGTTTTCATGGTTGCTAATGATGTGGTTAGTAATAGTACCAAGCACATTTGGTTCCTGGACAATGGGTGCTCTAACCACATGACAGGGCAACGTGCCTTGTTTGAAGATATTAATTTCTCCTCTAAAGTAAATGTACGGATGGGAAATGGCAAAAAGATCCAGGTAGAGGGCAAGGGTATGGTTACACTAGAGGTCACACCCGACAATCACAAAGTACTATGTATGTCCAATATGCTCCTGAACTTGGTTATAATCTAATAAGTGTTGGACAGCTTTTGACGGCTAGTCACAAGTTGTTATTAGATGAACCAATAGGTTGCAACAACTTTGTATTGATTTCAAGAGAATACATAGGAGCTCAATATAAATAGCTAAATATTAAAATCTGGACCCTCTAGAATTATAAACATAAATTACTTAATCTAACATTCCCCCCGCAAGTTCAGGCCGGTAAACGAGGTGCAAGTTGGATCTTAAAAACGTAAAGCGCTGAGAGGGTAATGGCTTGGTGAAGATATCCGCAACCTGATCATTTGTGGAAATAAATTGAACATTTAGTTTTCTTTGAGCCTCATGTTCATGGACAAAGTGAAAGTCAACCTCAATGTGCTTTGTTCAAGCATGGAAAATAGGATTAGCAGATAAGTAGATAGCTCCTAGATTGTCACACCAAAGAATTGGAGGCTTTTTGAATGAAAAAACAAGTTCATGTAGAAGTGACTTTAACCAAACCAATTCAGCCACAGTATCAGCAAGTGCGTTGTATTCAGACTCGGTTGAAGATCGTGAAACAGTTCGTTGTTTACGGGCAGACCAAGAGACGAGATTCGATCCAAGATAAATGGCAAATCCCTCGTGGATCGACAGTCAACCGGACAACCAGCCCAATCAAAGTCAGAGAAGGCTTGTACCATGGAGTGTTGGTTTTGCCGGTGGACATCAGTAAAAGCCTGTAAGGAAGAGCAAGAAGTGTGGCGTAGAACAAGGCCCATATTGGTAGTCCCTTATAGGTAGCGTATGATGCGTTTAATAGCTGCCCAATGGTTCTTTGTAGGAGCATTCATGAACTGACAGACACGGTTAACAGCAAAAGCAATATCTGGGTGAGAGAGAGAGAGGCTTATTGTAAGGCTCCAACAATCTTGCGATATCGCTCATCACCAGAAAATGGTAGACAGTCATCAATGGTCAACACTTGGGAAGGGCTCATAGGTGACAAGACCGGTTGGCAATCAGAGAGGCCAGATCGTTGAAGGAGGTCCAAAAAATACTTTCTTTGTGACAAAATGAGATCTTTGTTGGTATGAGCATACAGAAATTAACACAAACAATTGAATAATCAAAGAATAAGATAGCTCAAACGCTTGAAGGTTTTACTGAATAATTGAAAGTGAATAATCTGGAAATCACAAATAACTTAAATAACCAAACTAGAATAACGTAAACCACAAAATAAGCATAAGACTCTTCCACACCAGAATGCAAACGTCTGTTATTCAACTTAATCAGCTGGAAAGTAGGAACTGCAACCACTTCTAATTTGAATTATATTTCAATATCCTCCCTTAAATTAAATTCTTGGACACCCGTCATGTGTCTAAAATACACGAACCTTTCACGAGATAGTGCCTTTGTCAGCCCCTCTGCAACTTGCTTATCAGGTTTACAAAATTATAGGGACACTTCCTTTTGAGCCACCATTTCCCTTATACATTGATGCTTCAATTCAATGTGCTTCGAACGATGATTTAACACAGGGTTTATAGA
Organism: Bidens hawaiensis; assembly: GCF_021521415.1. Lineage (NCBI taxonomy): Eukaryota > Viridiplantae > Streptophyta > Magnoliopsida > Asterales > Asteraceae > Bidens > Bidens hawaiensis. Next base: position 59,002 of record NW_027492647.1, read on the forward strand.
TATACATATTGCTGACTTATATATTATCACAATATATGACCGTAGGATGCTCTTTCTTAACACATAAATCTTTCAGAATTTTCCTCAATCAAATGGCTTGACAAGTAGCACCGGTAGAAGCAATATACTCAGTTTCCGTTGCTTCATTGAGCACCAGCTGATTGCTCCACTTCCCAATCGGAACATATTGGCAGGAACACTTTTTCTATCATCGACACATCCAGCCCAATCACTGTCACTATACCCCAATAGTCTTATCTTGCACCCTTTCTCATACCATATTCCAAACATCAATGTACCTGCAACATATCTTAGAACTCTTCTGCTGCTCTGAAATGTATTTTGGAAGGTACTTGCATAAACCGGGCCAACAACCCAACTGCAAACGAGAGATCAGGTCTTGTGTGTGTCAGATACATGAGACCCAATCAAACTTCTGTACATCCTAGCATCCACTTTACCTGCAACTTCTCACTTGAGTTAATGGGAGTATCTTCGGTATTACAACCTTTCATACCGAATTTACTAAGTAGATTGGAAGCATATTTTTCTTTATTAATAAAAACTCCCTTCTTCGTTTGCCTTACTTCCAAACCAAGGAAATACTTAAGCAGCCCCATATCAGTCATTTCAAACTCCAACATCATCCCTCTTTTAAATTCATCAATGAGCTTTATATTAGAACATGTACATATTATGTCATCTACATAAAGGCAAACATAAATGGCATCATCTGTATTAACCTTCTTTACGTACAAAGTAGGTTCTTTGTAGCTTCTTACGAACCATTTGAAGTAAAATAACCATCAATACGAGAGTACCAAGCACGGGTTGCTCGTTTTAACCCATACAAGGCCTTCTTCAACAGATAGACCTTCATGCCCCTTAAATTCGAACCCTTGAGGTTGATGAACATAAATTTCTTCTTCAAGTTCGCCATTAAGAAATGCGGACTTCACATCTAGTTGATGGAGAGGTCATCCTAGTTGAGCAGTAGTAGCTAGGACGATTCTAATGGTTTCAAAACGAGCTACTGGAGCAAATGTTTCACTAAAGTCAATTCCCTTTTGTTGGGAAAGCTTTCACTAAATCTATCCCCTTTTGTTGGGAATATCCTTTAGCAACGAGTCTAGCCTTATGCTTCAAGATTCCACCTTTAGGACCCAGTTTGGTTTTAAACAACCACTTCAAAACAAGTGAAACCAACCACATTCTTGTTGAGAGGCCGTGGAACTAGATTCCATGTTTGATTCTTTTCAATCGATTCCAACTCAGTTTTCATAGCCACCCTCCATTCTTTGAACTTGGCAGCTTTATTATAGGAATTGGATATGTAACATTTAGTGCAAATTGGTAAACCGTATACTCTTCTATCGGAGAGTCTTCATCATAACAATCATTAGATCTCTTAGCTTTCTTGGAGTTGTACTTGAGTCAAGAATTGCTGAATCATAACTTTGTGGGCTAGCTTGGTTTTCACATTGACTCGTGGCTGGAGTAACCGGTTCGGCATTCTGAGATATGGAGGTAGAGGCTTGATTAGAATTACTAAAAGAGTTTTGCTGAGAAGAGTTACCTGGTTCAACAGCCGCCGGTTCAGCAACTTGTTGAATCAATTCATCGTACCCGCTTAAATCCCACATGTACCGGTACTTACTCTTAACCTCTTCATTCCATTCCCACTTCTAACTTTCAATGAATATAGCATCTCTTCTGGTGAAGAATTGCTCGGTTATAGGATTATAAATCCTATAACCTTTTGACTGTTGTGGAAGAGCCTTTGCTTTGATCATAGACTTCAGCATTTCAACAATTGTTAGATTTTTTCTTTCCGACACACCATTTTGCTCAGGTGTATAAGGAACGGTTAATCCTCTTTTAATTGCATTATCTTCACAAACTTATTGAATTCATTAGAGGTGTGTTCCCCACCTCTATCAGATCTTAAAATCTTGATAGGCCACCCAATCTCTTTTTCAACCATTGACTTGAAAACTTTAAATTTAGAGAATACTTTGATTTTTGTTTTATAAAGTATATCCAAGTCATACGAGTGAAATCATTAATGAATAGGAGGAAATACATACTTCCTCAAGGCTTGACACAGGCATCGGCCCACACACATCTGAGTGAACAAGCTCTAGTTGTTGAGTTGTTCTGTGTTTCCTAGAGTGAACAAGCTCTAGTGTGTTTGCCAAGTGCACAACCTTCACAGCTACTTAGCTTCTTCATAGGCGGCAGACCACTCACCATTCCTTTGTTGTTTAACTGTTGCAGCCCTTGGGAATGCAAGTGTCCATATCGGAGATGCCATAACTTAGTTGTAGCATGCTCATTTGAGGAACATGATAGCAACTTAGTGGCATCTAATGGAAACATGTTGTTCGCCAACATAACCTTCACAAGCATATTACCGACTGTTTATGTGTAATAGTGCACATATAATCATCAAACAAAAGTGAGTATCATTTCCACATAAGTTGTCCTACACTTAGAAGATTCTACTCCAATTTAGGAGCATAATACACGTCTTCAAGTAACCTGTAGGATCCATCTTTCATAGGCACTTTAACAGAACCCTTTCCTTCAACCTTTATTTGATTTTTATCACCCATATGTATAAGTAACTTGAATGAATTATCAAGATTTGTGAAACTACCTCGGCTGCGGTCATGTGGATGGAACAACCTGGTAAACAAACCACATGTCACTACTAGAAAAAAGGTCTTCCTTGACATGCGCACAATGACACGCGTCAATTTATGATGCGCAACTGTGCGAGTCATTAAGACGAAGTCCTAGTTTTTGAAAACTAGTGTAAGTTCGTCATTTTTCAAATCCAAAACCCGACACATTTATTATTATTATTAATAATTTTTATCTCTTTTGTCTCATTAATTATTCGAACGTTCAATGATAAATAAATTCCTGCGTCGTTTAAACATCTGTATTTTTCTTTTATTGATTTATTTTTGTTATTTATTGTTTAACTATGATTTATGTGCAAAATCCACCCTTAACTAAATTCGTGCCCACTTATGCACCCTCAACTAAAGACTAAAGACCTTATCGCAATTAACCAATTCCTTTCCCTCCTTCATCCTCCCTCTTACAATCAGACAACCAGACCCCCCCCATCTTTCTTGATCCCTAATTCACGGACTAATTGGCGAAATTGATATTACCATATCATTGCTTTCCGTAATCTGATCCTACCCACACCCTATACTTGGTAAATTATTAACATAATCTGATCCTACCAACACCCTATACTTGGTTTGACGGAAAATGGGATTTTGGGTGATTTTCTTCCATATTTAAATCCCAAAAACCCTAAAGTCGATATCATTCATTCATAATCAGTTTGGGGACTTATTGGAGGCCATCTTACACCATCATAACACACTTTAATCATTCAATTGATCCATGAAATCATTCCTTAACACCGTAATCAAGAACATGAAGATCAAGATGCAAGGCTAAAAGGCTTCATAACCATCTCCGGGTGTAGGGTTGAGTTGCTTGTTAGGTTTTGTTTATTGTAAACTTTAACTTTGGATTTATAATTGATTAATCATTCGATTAATCAATTCTTTGAGTTTGCTTTCGTGCTTACACGGTTTTAATTAATTGATTACTTAATGTTTTGTCAGTTAATTGATTTGTGGTCATCAACAATTAGGATTGAGTTCTTTCGTCATTGACTCGTTTATCATTAACAATATTATTGATTTTATGCTTCAACAAGTAAAACCGATTATCAAATAGATTATCATTTAACCTTGTCAATTGTTCGGATTCAGTTATGATAATCAACACGGTCAATCGTTAAGTCTTTTGGTTTACATATTTTATAAGAAACCGTCCAAAGAAATTTATCAATTCCTTAACTTGCTGCAAAACCCGAACTCTAGAGTTTGGTTATTTTCATATAATTGTTTACAAACTACTCTTTAAACCGCTTGATATCGTTTGTCCGCTTAGTTAATTAATTATTAAGTATTGAACTTGATTAGCACTTTCCACTGATTACCTGTGGAATAGACACCTTACTTGCTCTAGCTAGTAAAGGTATTTTACAAATGTTTTTGATTGACCATTCGACATAGATCAAAATGGCGCCGTTGCCGGGGAATCAACCTGCAAAGTGTTAGTTTAGTGTTTTCTTTACTGTTAGTTTTATTTTAATTTTGTCAGTTTTACGTTTGGTATTTGTGTGTCTCATGTGTGTTGGTGACTCAAGATAACGTGGAATCGGGTCTATGACCCACATGAAGGATATAAGGTAGTGGAGGATGATGACTCATACCATCCACATTCATATCATGAACCACCTTCAACAAACTCTCATGGCTTCTACAATCCAGATAATTATAATCAAAGGAACCTCAACCAGCGGGATCGTAACTGGCAGTACCAGAATTATTCACCACCTCCACTAGATTATCAACACAACTATGAGTCAAGTGAATATGATAGTAATGAACCTGAAACGCCAACTTTGTAAGTTACCGAGAGGAGGAAGACTACTATTATGATGAGTACCCCAACCGATATACAAAGAAGACCCTTAATATTATTATCATGGTGGTACCTATCAAAGAAATTATCAACAAGATCAAGAAAATTCCTCGGGTAACAAAGAAGAGTCTTGGAAAGACGTTATGGATTTTCTGAAAGAGATGAAGAGTGATCAAGAAGCTCACAATCAGGCTTTAAATCAAAGGTTAGAACTCTAGGAAACGTTTAATACTGCTCAAGATAAACTGGTGAGTCAACTATTAGAAGATGTGGCTCAAATTGAACGAGAACAAGAAAAGTTAGCTAGTGGTGCCATGGTTGATGAGGAAGTGATAGAAGAGGATCTTGATCAATCAGAGAATAAAGTTAAGGATGTGATTGTGGAGACTAATGCCACACTAATTCCTCTGGTTACTGAAGAGCCATCGAATGAAACGGTTATAGTTGCTGATGATGAAGTTGAAGGAGATGGTCCAGACTTGTTGGAGCATAGAACTGAATACCTAGACCCGGATGAAGAGATATTAGTAGGAGAAGCAAAGACTAAGATAGTTTCAGATTATCACGATAATCCTCCGTTACATATTATTCATATTGATAAATTCAGGGATGATGATTTGAACTCGAATAAAAAGAATGTGAAGGGGAAGAATAGTGTGAAAAATGGTAAGAAGTGGGATCATGTGGGTTCCATAGACATGTTAACCATAAGGAAGAAGGTATGGGCACAACACCTCAATTACTGAGCATACACGGGGAATTCGGTGGGAAAATGTTTAGTTCGACCACGACCGAATCCTAGTGTTTTAATATTAAGAAAGAGGGTACGGGCTTGATTTGTGAACTACCGGGCATATGTGGGAAACGCTGAAGGTAAATTTGCATTCACACCCGCACGCGCTTGTTCATTAAACTTGATGAACATGAAAGAGTAAACAGAGTTGAGGCAACCTAACAACCAAGCTTATATGGGAAATTCGGTAGGTAAATGTTCCACTAGACCGCCATAACCGCCAAATCAGGTAACGGTCTGGCTGAAGACCTTAACAAAAACTTAGCGCTGACCGGGAGGCAACCCGACCTTTTTTGTTTTGTTTTGTTTTCTTCATTTTTGGTTTTCTTTTTTGCGTGTTACTTTTTGTTTTGTGTTTTATGGTCATAGTGAACCCTAAGTATGGGGAAGCTTATGGTGGTTGTGTCAACATTTGATGAAGTAGATATTGGCATATCATATTCAAGAAGTGTGGGTCAAGGTTGCAAAAGTCCTCATCATCAGGACTCGTTTGACATAAGCGATTTGAATCAGGTCCATGTGTCTCTCCCTGTCTTTTATTTGCTGTTGACTGTTTAATATTTTTGTTTATGGGTGGTTGGGTGGCGTGATGAACTTTTTGGTCATGTGGGTGGTGTTTATGTTTAGGTTTTTGTTTAAAATTTATGTGTTTTATTTTATGGTGTGTAACTTTATTTGAATCCGGAGATGGGTAATTGGTTGTCACATGAATTGCAATTGGTATGAATATCCCGTGTTTGCATCTGTTTTTAAAAATCTGAGTTACATTGAGGGCAATGTAAATCTCAAGTGTGGGGATGAAAAGCTCAAAAGGAGTCAATGTTTGAGTCAGTGTCATCTGTAAATAGTATTCAGTGAGTTGTTTGTTTATTTGTTTGAATAAATTGGGTTTCATCCACCATCAGTCACTAAATAAATCCACTTCCACACCCTAACCTAAGCCACAACAAAACCCTTTATTCTATTCTCTATGCAAGCGGTGGGTAATGGGTGGAGATATGACTTGCTTCCAAGCTTATTACATTATGTTCATACTTGTTATAGAGGGCAGGGAGATACTAGCACATTTTTGCTACTCCAGATATTAAACCGAGTGGAGAGATATTATATTATGAGGGGTGTGATCATGTGTGCCTTAACCGGAAACAAAGTACACTCGTTTGGGCGGTTTCAAAGTTTTAAAATGTATCATTAAATTGTTTGGTGGGTTATCAACCTTCACAGTGTCAATTCTTGGGAATTGGGTATAACCTTATACCTCACTAGTATTAATACTGATAATTGATGAACCGTCAATCGAGGTGTATGTGTTACATGAGAGTTTGCTTAAGGGCAAGAAAATGATAACTGTGGGGATGTGATGTGTGGGTTAAAGTATGTGCGCTAACGGTTCTATATTGTGTGTTTTACTTGTTTATATGTATCAAACACAAATACTTTGATAGGTTTTATGTTTACATGTGTGTGGAGTTTAATGGAGCTTAAATAAGCTAATTTGGAGCATTCATGATGGAGTGGAAATGAAAGTGATGATCTATGCGATGATAGAGAATTGAAATATGAAGACTGTTGGAATTACGTATGCCCGAGACACATACTTATACTAATGTGGCTAACTGTGTTTGGTCCAAGTCGGGTCATACCCAATAACAAGCTAGACGACACCAAATGTATTCTTTTAACGATTTGATCATTTAAATGAATACCGAACACTACGTGTTTAGAAAATTGGTTTTCTAAACAAACACACTTGAGGATTCAAATAAATTATTTGGATAATTTGTTTATATAAACTAATTATTTAATTGGTTAAATAATTAAATAGATGTATGCACATTTTATGAAAATGAGTTTTATAAAATGAATGGAGATGTTTTAAATGTTAAAACACAAAACAAAAAAAAAAAAAAAAAAAAAAGGAAACATAACAAAACCGGCCACCCATGTGGGGGTGGTGGTTTTGCCCAATCAAAGACCAAGATACTCTTTGGTTCTCCTTTTATGTTCCTCCATTCAACACACATGCATTTGGGTCTTGTTTTTGAATCCTTTCAAGTATAATCAAGCTTAAAAACTCTCTCTTTCTCCCTAATTAATCACGGCAGCAGCAGCAGAAAAAAAAGGGGTTTTGTGAGCTTGTTTTGGTGTTCAAGAATCCTAGCAAATAACTTGGTGTTGTTGCAAAAGGCTTGGGGTATCACTCTCTTGAGGTTTTCTTCTTTGGAGGCTTGCCTTTCATCCATCATCCCCTTCAACAACCTACATCATCCTATAAGGTATAAGGAGGTACATTTACATTTTGTGAGCATATTGTTCTTGTAATATTGATCCTTGTTCATTGGGTTTTAATTTTAACATAATGGTATGTTCATAACAAGTTTTAAAATCTAAGCTTCCGTTGCGTTTTCTTGTTAAAATGGTTAACTTGAACTTTGATAAGCTTGTATAAAACCCAACAATGGCATCAAGAGCCGGTTACAAGGACTTATGCTCCTTGCATGTTCATAAATTTCGGATTTTTTCATGGGTGAAAAGGGGGTCCGAAATTTTGGTGGATTTAACCCCTCATGGTTTTGTAAGATCTTGACATGCATGCAAAGATCTTAGGAAACCATTTAACATTTGGATGTTGAAAATATCAAAATTGCATTTTTGGGGGGGTTTTGGGCCGTAGCCTCTTGGGGGGGGGGGGGGGCCGATTCCTTTTGATGTTTTTGGGCAATGGTTGCTTAGGTTGCATGCTTAGAACATTTGGTATGTTTGGATGTGTCATAACCGAAACCGAGACCTTGGATGTGTTGATTGTTGTTATGTGTATGTTGGTTATATTTATTATTCAATATGGTTGTAATAATTCATATTTTAGGCTTGTGTAATTTATTTATTCATAAGTTGGTATGTAATAAATAGATTAGTTGCATTTTCTTTGTTTTAGAAAAATATGTATTAGGATACATTTTGTAAAAATTGAAGATGCAAGAATTGGTGGATTTGGGCCTTGGACCAAATTTTGGGCTTGTTGGGCCTCACCGGCCCATCATGGGATTCAAGCCCATTAAGCCCATAAATTTCACTCTTGGGCCCAAGAAGACTTTTGGAAGTTTGGAGCCCATTTACAAGCCCAACAAGAACACAACAACTTGGAAAGGATACTTGAAGCATTTGGATGCAAGATCAAGTGGGAGTCAACATTCCATCCTTGTGTCATGTTTTGTCCCTTAGGTGAGACTTATGACCTATACTTGTTTCGGCTAACAAGTATGGTCAAACTTAGCGGTTCTCGGTTATGACTATATTTTGCATGTATGCTTGGTTGTTTGTTTTACTTTATGTAATGTGTGGTTGATAGATATTAGGATATCCAAACCGTCACATAGGAACGACAACTAGCATAAAACGGGTTCTAATATATATTTGGTAATATCGCGTCAATTAGTTAATAAAATGGGTTTATTAAAACTAAGCGATTACTCACATATAATAAAATTGGTTTTATTATAACTAGAACCTTGAAAATTGGTTTTCAAAATCGCCATATTACTAAATGCATGTTAGGATATGGCATAATGTTTTTCAAACTAGAATATTGGAAAACTTTAAAAATCCCTTTTTCATAATTACCAAGGAAACAAGTCTAACACCATCCTTTTGTATGACACTTAACGTATTAGGGAACTTTAAATGGGATAAAGGTCACCTAACCATTTTGAGCAAACTAATATACTTAGGGTAATATTAACATATTTGTGGGATAAAGGTCACCTAACCACTTGTATGTTAATCTTACATGTTTATACAAGTAGGACGACTTGAATTGGAAACCATGTGATAAAGGTCACCTAAGCATGGGGTCCAATGGTGTTGATGGGATAAACATGCCAACACGAAATAAGGATTTCGAATGGTCCCATACCTCTAGAAGTTGCAAAGGGTTGCAATCGTCAAGGTTGACTACCTTGTTAAATCAAATAACGGGATAAAGGTCACCTAACCGAAATTTGATTTATCGTTGGATTCTAAAATTTAATTATTATTTTAAAATTTGGAATAAAAGGGTATTAATAATTAAAATTGTTTATAATACTAAATAAAACTTTGTTAAATTTTGTAGATGGCCGCTAACAATGCAAACACCTCTACCCATAACACCCGTAACCTATCCTTAAGAACCATCCTTGAAAAGGATCGTCTAAACCATAATAACTTTATGGATTGGTATCGCAACTTGAGAATAGTTCTCAAGCAAGAAGAGATATCATATGTCTTAGACGATCCCATTCCCGACGAGCCTAACGTGGAAGATGAGGAGGCTTATTACGATTGGGTCAAGTACACCAAAGATTCGGTACAAGCCTCTTGCCTCATGTTAGCAACTATGATTCCCGAAATCCAAAAGGATTTCGAGCATCATGGGGCATACGACATGATAACTCAATTGAAGGAAATGTTCCTTCAACAAGCTAGAGCGGAACGTTTCGAAACGGTTCGAGCGTTTCATGCATGTCGTATGGAGGAAACCCAAAGCGTCTCATCTTATGTCCTAAAGATGAAAAGCTACATTGAAAAGCTAAATAGGTTGAATTGTCCCGTGTCTAATGAGTTGGCTACGGATTTGATCCTCAACTCATTGACCAAAAGGTTTGAAACTTTTGTCATAAATTATAACATGAATGGATGGGACAAAAGCATTGGTGAGCTTCACGCAATGCTAAGAACGGCCGAAGCGGGAATGGGTAAAAAGGTTTTACCCGTTCTAACAATCAATGAAGGCAAAAAGGGACATAACTCCAAACCCAAAGCAAGTGTTGCTAAGGGCAAGGGCCACGTCCAAGGAAAGGGAAAGAGAAAAGCCATTACGCCCTACAAACCGAAGGAAAAGAAGCAAAAGGTTGCGACGCAAGATCCATGCTTTGAGTGTGGAGAGATAGGTCATTGGAAAAGAAATTGTCCGACCTATCTCAATGCATTAAAAGATAAGAGGGATGCGGGGCATACCTCAGGTATTATCTTTACTATATATGTTGAACTAAATGTTATTTCTTCAAATACATGGATACTTGATACCGGATGTGGAACTCACATTTGCAATTTGTTGCAGGGGTTCAAAAGAAATAAACAACTCAACAAAGGGGACATTAGTCTCTTTATGGGCAATGGAGCAAGAGTTGAAGTCCAAGCTCAAGGAGACTACTTGTTAAAGCTTCCAAGTGGTTTGGAAGTAATTTTGAAGAATGTTTTGTATGCTCCTAAGTTAAGGAGAAACATTATTTCCGTGTCCCTTTTGAAACAATGTGGCTTTGATTTCAAATTTATGGATTATGATATTCATGTTTTGATGAATGGCATATTTTATTTTAAAGCTATACCCATGAATGGTATATATGAAATAGATCAAAGTGGTATGTCACATAGTAGTTCAATGTATAATGTCAACACCAAGAAACTCAAGAAGGACTTGGGTGATCCCTATCTTTGGCATTGTCGCCTTGGACATATAAGCAAGAATCGCATGCAAACTCTTCGCAAGAGTGGTATTCTAGAAACCAATGAGTTTGATTCATTTGATGTATGTGAATCTTGTTTACAAGGCAAAATGACAAAGCAACCCTTTAATAAAACTTTTGAAAGGTCAAAAGAATTATTGGGTATCATACATTCGGATGTATGTGGTCCTTTTAGACCAATGACTAGGAATGGTGAAAGATACTTCATTACCTTTATTGACGATTACAGTCGATATGGTTATGTGTACTTAATGAAACACAAAGATGAAGCTTTTGAAATGTTCAAAGACTTCAAAGCTGAAGTAGAAAGACAACTCAAAACCACAATCAAAGTACTTCGTAGTGATAGAGGAGGTGAATACCTAAGTGGTATTTTTCAAGATCATCTTAAGAGTTGTGGAATTATTTCACAACTTACTCCACCTGGAACACCACAACATAATGGTGTGTCTGAAAGGAGAAATCGTACCCTATTAGATATGGTTCGATCGATGATGGCTAGAAGCACTTTACCTCTATCATTTTGGGGCTATGCCTTACTTTCCGCTGTTCGCATATTGAATATGGCTCCAACCAAGAAAGTGGAGAAGACACCTTTTGAAATATGGCATGGAAAGGCTCCATCGCTATCATTCTTAAAAGTTTGGGGTTGTGAAACTTATGTAAAGCAATACACCCCAAACAAGTTAGAAGTCCGATCCACTAAGTGTATCTTTATTGGTTACCCTAAAGATGATATAGGATATTACTTTTACGATCCTAGTGAGCAAAATGTTATTATTGCTCGAAAGGGTAAGTTCTTGGAAACTAAGTTCCTTAAGGAAGGAACTAATAGTAGAACAGTGAAATTTGATGAGGATCAAGAATCACAAGATGATACACAATTGGTTGATACTAGCACTCAACAAGAGGTTGTTGAAAGTGATCAAGTGGTTGATCAAAACACACAAAACGTTCGCAGATCTGGTAGAGTTAGCAATCCACCCGAAAGATATGGATTTTTTGTAGAAGGTTGCTACGTGGTAGATTCGGATGAACCAACCACATACCGTGATGCAATGTCCAAGAATGATTGTGACAAATGGCTTGAAGCCATGAACGTTGAGATGCAATCCATGTATGACAACCAAGTTTGGGAATTGGTTGAACCACCACTCAACTCCAAAGCCGTTGGAAGTAAGTGGGTTTTCAAAAGAAAAACGGATATGCATGGAAACTTGGATACTTATAAAGCAAGACTTGTAGCTAAAGGTTTCACTCAAACTCAAGGGGTTGATTATGATGAAACTTTTTCGCCTGTGGCAATGCTAAAGTCTATTAGGATATTATTTGCCATAGCCGCACATTATGATTATGAAATTTGGCAAATGGATGTCAAGACCGCTTTCCTAAATGGATATCTTGAGGAAGATGTCTATATGGTTCAGCCTGAGGGTTTTGTCGATCCGAAACATCCTAAAAAGGTATGCAAGTTAAAGAAATCAATCTATGGATTGAAACAAGCATCTAGAACTTGGAATCATCGTTTTGATGAAGAAATCAAAAATTTTGGGTTCATCAAGAACGCTGATGAGGCTTGTGTGTATAAAAAGGCTAGTGGGAGTATAATTACCTTCTTAGTATTGTATGTCGATGACATTCTACTATTTGGAAATGACATTCCAACCATGGAAAGCGTTAAGGCTTGGCTTGGAAGTAGATTTTCCATCAAGGATCTTGGTGAAGCTACCTATATTTTGGGAATAAAGATCTATAGGGATAGGTCAAGGCGCTTGATAGGTTTGAACCAAAGTACATACATTGATAAAATCTTGAAAAGGTTCAAGATGGAAAACTCCAAGAAAGGTTTTGTACCTATTCAAAGAGGGACCATATTGAGTTCAGCTCAATGTCCAAGCTCAAAGGGTGAGCAAGACATGATGAAACAAATCCCATATGCTTCTGCTATAGGATCCATCATGTATGCGATGATATGTACTAGACCGGATGTGTCATGCGCTTTGAGCATGACAAGCAGATACCAACAGAATCCAGGAGACAGTCATTGGATGGCTGTTAAGAGCATATTGAAATACCTTAGGAGAACTAAGGATATGTTTCTGATATATGGATCTGGTGAGGAGGAACTCGCTATAAAAGGTTACACGGATGCGAGCTTCCAAACTGATCGAGATGATTCTCGATCACAATCTGGGTATGTGTTCACTCTTAATGGAGGAGCTGTCTCTTGGAAGAGCTCAAAACAGGAAGTGGTAGCATTGTCCACTACAGAATCAGAATACATCGCCGCTTCATTGGCAGCTCAAGAAGCTGCATGGTTGAAGAAATTCATTACCGATCTAGGGGTGGTCTCTTCCATTCAAGACCCCCTAGAAATCTTTTGTGACAACGAGGGTGCGATTGCACAAATCAAGGAACCTCGTTCGCACCAAAAGACAAGGCACATAGAGCGGAGATTCAACTACATAAGGGATGAAGTTGAAAAGGGAAAGATATGTATTCGCAAAGTTGGAACTGATCAAAATCTTGCGGACCCATTCACGAAGCTCCTAGAAAGACCGAAACATGAGCGTCATGCGAGTGGCTTAGGACTTCGATATTCTAGTAATTGGATTTGATCTATTTTGTATTAAAGTTTAAAAGACTTTTGTAATTTAACTCTTTTATATGATTATGGAATCTTGAGTTAAATTCTAATTTTGCATGTTTAATCCATGAATAAGTTATCTTATTCTAAAAGTCCGTAGTCGATCACATTTGTGGGAACAAATATGAAGCAAGACTATTATGAACTAGGATTGGTGGATATTCATAAGGAATGAATATGGAGCATAGGTTTGCTGCCAAAGTTCATAGATATTTATGGGATACAAATATTGGACTGACCCGCTCTCAATATTACTACATGGAGTCGATTGACTTGATCATTAGTAATCTTGAGTAAAGGAGAATTTCATATTATCCTTAGACCTGAGATGTATATTGGGTCTTGATTTTCACCGAGTATTACACTTTGACTCTCCCCTTCGCTATTCGTAAAAGATGGTACATAAGGATGAGCTCGGGTGGAGTATAAAGTGATAGTGAGAGGCGTATACAGTCAAGACGGAATTTGTTCCTCTTATGTGTTGAGAGTTTAGATGTCTAAGGCCTGATAAAGTTGAATTGAAAAGAGAATGATCACCTATGTCTCTTAGATCCAACATGACATCTAGCAACAAAGGGATATAATGATAGATTCACCTAAATCATATCAAGTAAGGAACTTGAAGGGATGATGTTATTGAATGGCACTTCGTCAAACACATTAGGGGTGGTGAACTGTTGTTAGGCGGTATTCACCACTTGCATTAATTTTCTATGTATCTCGTGCAAGTGGGAGATTGTTGGAATTACGTATGCCCGAGACACATACTTATACTAATGTGGCTAACTGTGTTTGGTCCAAGTCGGGTCATACCCAATAACAAGCTAGACGACACCAAATGTATTCTTTTAACGATTTGATCATTTAAATGAATACCGAACACTACGTGTTTAGAAAATTGGTTTTCTAAACAAACACACTTGAGGATTCAAATAAATTATTTGGATAATTTGTTTATATAAACTAATTATTTAATTGGTTAAATAATTAAATAGATGTATGCACATTTTATGAAAATGAGTTTTATAAAATGAATGGAGATGTTTTAAATGTTAAAACACAAAACAAAAAAAAAAAAAAAAAAAAAGGAAACATAACAAAACCGGCCACCCATGTGGGGGTGGTGGTTTTGCCCAATCAAAGACCAAGATACTCTTTGGTTCTCCTTTTATGTTCCTCCATTCAACACACATGCATTTGGGTCTTGTTTTTGAATCCTTTCAAGTATAATCAAGCTTAAAAACTCTCTCTTTCTCCCTAATTAATCACGGCAGCAGCAGCAGAAAAAAAAGGGGTTTTGTGAGCTTGTTTTGGTGTTCAAGAATCCTAGCAAATAACTTGGTGTTGTTGCAAAAGGCTTGGGGTATCACTCTCTTGAGGTTTTCTTCTTTGGAGGCTTGCCTTTCATCCATCATCCCCTTCAACAACCTACATCATCCTATAAGGTATAAGGAGGTACATTTACATTTTGTGAGCATATTGTTCTTGTAATATTGATCCTTGTTCATTGGGTTTTAATTTTAACATAATGGTATGTTCATAACAAGTTTTAAAATCTAAGCTTCCGTTGCGTTTTCTTGTTAAAATGGTTAACTTGAACTTTGATAAGCTTGTATAAAACCCAACAAAGACGTGGCCGCAAACGGGGAGGAATACTGAGTTGAAACGAAGATTTTATGAATAAAATAGTTTTGGCCTAGCATGTGACAATCGTCAATTTCAAGTTAACCCCGTTAACTCAACTCCGTCAATTCAAACTTTAAGATCGTTGAATCTATAACGCACACTTCATTACATTTAAACTAGGGTTTAAATGACGCTTAACACTTACTACATGTGTAGTCTTTCGGGATTTGCACCGAAACGCAAACGAGTTGACGCGAACGATTGATAAATAAACGACAAACGTCAAAACACTAATTATGTGATTATTATGTGTTAGATATATGTGTGTTACTTGATTGTTATGTGGAATGTTAAACAAGAAACAAGAACCAACTAGTTTAGGCTAGAGATGTAACACTTGAAAGATTAGGGGCTAGAGTGTAACTTGTATTATTATAAATATAACCTATTCACAAAACCCTAACCCATTCACCCCCCCACCGGATCGCCTCTCTCTCTCTCCTTGTTCTTCACGGCTGCCGTCCACCAAGATCACACATACACACATCAAATCAAGAGATTAATCCAAGAACTAGGTGCTAGGAAGGTATACTTGATCACCTCTTACCTCTTTGTTGTTTAATTTTGATGTTTAATGGGTTGTGTGTAAACCCTAATTCGGCCGATCATGTGTATGTATGTGATTAATATGATTGTTGTTAGTTGGATAATGGATTGATAACTAGATTGATGTTGTTGCTTGATTGATTGTTGTCTTTGATTTGAGTTAAAACACAAACCCTAATCTTGTATGTATGGTGTAATTGATATGCATGGATAGTAGTTATAGTGTCTAGAGGGTTATATGGATGCATGATAGTTCATAGATTGTTATTTTGTTGAGTTTTGATGTGAACAGATTCTGGACAGAATGTATATACGATGTTTAACTGACTGTAACGAAGTGTAAACGTGAAAATTGATTGAGATTGTGGGTACTGCAGTAAACTAGGTTGAGTCTAGTTTCTATAAAGTATAAATTCGTAATTTTTGGATAAGTGGAAGTATACTTTTATGATTTTACAAAAACGTGATGCAAAGCTGAGCTGTTAGACCTGCTGTTAGGTTATGTTGTAAATGTTATATCTCATGAACTACAAGACCAATTGGGTTGGTTCCACTTCTGGAAGTTGACTCACTGAGTTAGGAACCAAACCCAAGTGGTCTTGCTTTTATTGGATTTTTTGTTTAACGGGAATTGTAAATAACATTCTGTTGCGCATGAATCTGACTGATATGAGTTTGCTGTAATGTTTTGGTCATTATAAGAAAAATATGTGGAATAAAAATAAGATAAAATATGTTCTGGAAACCTAAGATATGTATGCTTCTGTGGTAATTTTTGGTGAATTAATTGAGACGTTATGATTGGCGAACTAGTGCAATCTTTCAAGTAAAAATTCTGTCATAACGAAACTAGCTGCTGAGTTGTATAGGAATGCATGAAATATGATAGTTTTTATAAAATTGTTGTATTTTGACCAAAATACCCTTGCGGGGAATAGTTGTTAGTTGATTGCCATGAATTGACCAAATTGCCCTTATGGGGAATAATGGTTAGTTAGTCTTTGTTTGTTGACCAAAATGCCCTTACGGGAATAATTGCTAGTTAATTGTTGTGTGTGACCAAATTACCCTTACGGGGAGAAATTGCTAGTGGTATACATTATTAGTACGTGACAAGAAAGTAATTGCTCACTCATGTATCGTATCACAATTGTACTTGTTTAAGTCACACACGATTCACAAACGAAACACGAAATCTGTACGTGCATAGGAATTATGTGCCGAGTCTAGAGACTCGTTAAACGTACCGATACTTAGAAAATCTCTTTGTTATTTAGAACGCTAGAGAGTTTCTACGACGCGCATCACTTGGTGATCTAGATCGGGATAATCTTCGCAAACAGTGAGTTTCACTTACCCCGCTCTTTGAACTGTTTTCAAACGTTTTTCACTTGGGGGAGATAACATACTCCGATAAACATATTTTCTGAGATAAACGCATATTTAAGATTTTGTTATAAATTATATATCACTTGTAAAGGGCTAAGCGGCAAACGTAACATTTGAAGTCCCACACATCGGACCGGTTAATATTTGGAATAGCGAGTCACTGTTGAGTAGTACTACTGGGTTTGACAAACCCCACCCGACGTTAAGCTCAACTGGAGGTTGAGTGGGTGTAATTTTGGCTAACACTTACCATGGTCTGGATTGACCTGGTGACGGGCACTTGATAAACAGTCAGCTTCGGTCGCGAACCACTTAGCGATACTTGTTGTATAGATTAGCTACCTATCGATATATAATTTGACATAACACTATCTGGTAATGCAAAACACTTAAACGTTGTAACGTGGTTACACAACACTTAAACGTCGTAACGAGGTTACGCAACACTGAAACGCCGTAACGAGGTTACGCAAAACGCTAAACGATTTATCTTATTTAACTTGTGAACTCACCAACCTTGTGTTGACACTTTTAGTATGTTATTCTCAGGTAGCCGAGGCGGGCGCGCGGTTTAGGAGCATGCATTAAATGAAAACACTTTTATTTTGCAAACATACTTTTAACAGTTATCTTTGGTTTTAAGTCGTCCTGCGTGACGCAGCTTTTGAATTAAGGTTTTTACGCTTCCGCACTTATTTGCATTTAAACGTTCTTATGGTTTGATTATAACTGATGATTCCGATCCTGCCAGTTCACACCCTCTGACGGTAAAACTCCGTTAGTGGATTTTGAGGGTGTGACAGATTAGTATCAGAGCCATTGGTTATAGCGAACTAGAAGCTGCATGCATACTAGACTATAACCGCGACGACCCATTAGTTATAATGATACGCACTGCATAGGTTTGTGTAGTCTTGAAATCTTATTTCTTTACCTCCTTCACTCTTACGCGCGCATATACACGGCTTACCTGTAGGAATGTCGACGCCACCCTCATCATCATCCGATTCGATGACGCATGCTCACGGGAAGGAACCGCAGTTACCTACTGCCTCGCCACCCCGTGTAGTCCCGGAACTCGAAGCTCCTGCACCGAAGAGGTACCGCCCATCCGGAGGCCTGTATGAAAACGACGTTAGCTGGGATTAGTACCCCAACATGATCAGACGTATGGTCTACCGTGAACAAGTTCCCCCATTGCCTCACCCGAACCACCCTGCTTACCCTAACACCCTACCACCCATAACCGAACCCGTGGAGCGAGTTCTCGCAGCTGTCGTCTATTGTTTGGAGCGTGATGTGGGTTACATGCGCTACACTAGAGAAAATATTGCCAGACTGTTTAAAGATGGAACCGAGACTCAGGAGGAGATTGCCCGCATGGCAGCGGCAATGAAAGAAATGCAAGAGACTAGTAAGCAACAAACAAAGGTTATGATGAAGATGCAAGCCGAGATGATAGACTTGCAAGAGCAACTCCAAGAAGCAACGAACTGAGATAGCGTTAGAACGTTGCGATATCCTACAAATGCAACTTGCTCAGAACGCAGCAGAACCTGAGGCAGAGCCTGAGGCCGAGCCTGAGGCAGAGCCTGAAGTAGAACCTGAAGAAGATCCCGAAGAGGAGCCTGAGGAGGATCCCGAGGAAGATCCCGAGGAGGAACCCGAAGAAGAACCGGAGGAAGAACCGGCTGAGGAGGAGGCACATTCGGAAGTGTCCTCAGATGACGACATCTAGTGATGATGATACTTAGATGGAGGGGTTGTCTCCATCCTAACTATTATTTTTTCTATGATTTTAAGGATTGATTGGAAATACTTTGTAGCGAATACAATGGTTTTAATCATGAATTTTTATTTAGACTAATATGTGGTTGTGATGTGATTTTTTTTTTTTTTTTACCTATCTCTTATTACATGTATGGTGTGTTGTATATGAAAGAAAAATTCATGTTTAACATTTTATACTGTGATTCTAGGAAATGGCCGGAAGAAACGCTGGACGAGGACGTGGTAACATCAGCATGACTGCAGCTGAACTCCAAACTCTGCTGAATGACCATGTGGCGGCCGCTTTAGCCGCACACGTTCAGAATCAAACTGGAGGTCCAAGTGGAACGTCTACTTTCAAGAACTACCTTGACTGCAAGCCCAGTATGTTTAAGGGCACTGAGGGAGCTATAGGCTTCCTGCGTTGGGCTGAGAAGGCCGAGTCGGCCTTTGAGATGTGTAACTGTCCCCCTGCCAGTAAGGTCAAATTCGCTGCTGGGACACTTGAGGATTCCGCCCTCACTTGGTGGAATTCGAACGTCCAGATCCTTGGATTGGAACTGGCTAACGCGATGAACTGGGAGGAGTTCAAAAACATGATGCGAGAGGAGTATTGTCCGAGGGAAGAGATTGCGAAGTTAGAGTCGGAGTTTTGGTCGTTGAAGATGGTGGGTTCGGAGATTGAAGCCTACACTACTCGTTCGCACGAGTTGGCAGTGATGTGTCCGCGGATGGTGGATCCGCCGAGCAAGAGAATAGAGTTGTACATTGATGGGTTAGCACCACAGATTCAGGGCATGGTGACGTCTTCCCGACCAGCCACGATCCAACAAGCGATCAGTTTGGCTCACAAACTGACGGATCAGGCTGTGACCCAGGGTGCGTTACCACCGAGGGGTTCGACTGTTAAAGCCCGTGGCAACCCGAGTAATGACCACGTCAGCAACAGTGACAACAACAGTAACCCGAACAGTTGAAAGAGAAACTTTGACAACACCAGAACTTCATCCTCAAACCTCCCACCGCAACACCACTACCGTAAGCCCGAATTTACTCGGAGTTTCAATACTCAGAATCACAACAACAACAACAACGGTAGCGGGCAGGTTTCGAGCGGATATGCTGGGAAATATCCAAAGTGCAACAGGTGCAACTTTCATCATGTTGGCCAGTGTGACCGTGTCAAGTGTCAAAGATGCGGAAAGATAGGTCACCAAGCGAAGGAATGTAGAGTTGACCTTGCGGCGAAGGGTGCTCCTAAGCCACCGATGACGACTAAGGGATGTTTTGAATGCGGACAGGAAGGTCATTTCCGGAAGGATTGCCCCAAGCTGAAACAGAATGACAATAATGGGGGTAATGGAAGTGGCAGTAATGGTGGAGGAAATGGCAAAGGAAGAGCGTTTGTGATTGGATCGGGTCAAGCCCGCAATGATCCGCATGTGGTGTCTGGTAAGTTCCCTGTAAACAATTGTTTTGCTTCTGTTTTGTTTGACACTGGAGCTGATAGGAGTTTTGTGTCAAAAGCTTTTAGCCAACTTTTAAACCTTACTCCAACCCCGTTGAAACTGTCAGGTCATGTCTTTGACATCGACCTTATTCCTTTTACGCTTAGTAGTTTCGATGTCGTTGTCGGCATGGACTGGTTATCCAAGAACCGAGCGGAGATTATATGCCATGATAAGATAGTCCATATTACCACCCCTTCCGGCGAGATCATTTCGGTCCGAGGCGAGAGAAGCGGCTTGACCACCAGCGTTATTACCCTTTTGAAGGCACAGAAGTATTTACGAAAGGGTCATCCGGCAATTTTGGCGCAGATTGTTGAGAAACCCGCGGAGGAGAAACGAGTTGAGGACATACCGGTTGTGCGAGACTTTCCGGAAATTTTCCCGGAGGATTTGCCCGGACTCCCTCCTATTCGTCAAGTCGAATTCCAAATCGAGTTGACACCCGGTGCAGCACCCATAGCACGAGCCCCGTATCGACTCGCACCAGCGGAACTTCAGGAGTTGTCCACTCAGTTGCAAGATTTGTTGGATAAAGGTTTTATCCGACCTAGCTCATCGCCATGGGGAGCCCCTGTCTTGTTTGTCCGAAAGAAAGACGGGACTTTCCGAATGTGCATCGACTACCGGGAGTTGAACAAGGTGACGGTCAAGAACCGTTATCCTTTACCCCGAATTGATGATTTGTTTGACCAGCTTCAGGGATCGAGTTACTACTCGAAGATCGATCTACGATCCGGTTACCACCAGCTGAGAGTGCGCGAAGAAGATATTTCAAAGACGGCTTTCAGAACACGGTATGGTCACTACGAGTTTTCAGTTATGCCTTTTGGCCTAACCAACGCACCAGCCGTATTTATGGATCTCATGAATCGAGTATGCAAGGCGTACCTCGACAAGTTTGTGATTGTTTTCATTGATGATATTCTCGTCTACTCCAAGAACGAGATTGACCACGAAGAGCACTTAAGGATAATTCTGGAACTACTGAAGAAGGAACAACTGTATGCTAAACTCTCGAAATGTGAATTTTGGCTTCGCGAGGTTCACTTTTTAGGACATGTGATCAACGAGAATGGTATCCATGTCGATCCCGGTAAGGTAGAGGCCATCAAGAACTGGGAAGCACCTAAGACTCCGACTGAGGTGCGACAATTCCTAGGACTGGCCGGCTACTACCGGCGTTTCATCGAGGGATTTTCAAAGATTGCTCAACCCCTCACAGCTTTGACTCACAAGGGCACTAAGTACAACTGGGGTGACGCGCAAGAATCCGCTTTTCAACTGTTGAAAACCAAGCTTTGTAGCGCCCCTATTTTAGCCCTCCCCGAGGGAACGGAAAATTTTGAGGTACACTGTGACGCATCTATACAAGGTCTCGGTTGTGTGCTGATGCAACTCGAGAAGGTTATAGCCTACGCCTCTAGACAACTACGGGTTCACGAGAAGAACTACACGACCCATGATTTGGAACTCGGAGCTGTGGTGTTTGCTCTTAAGATATGGAGGCATTACTTGTACGGTACCAAGTTTACCATTTACACCGACCACAAGAGTCTCCAACATATCTACGATCAGAAGGAGCTGAACATGCGACAGCGTCGTTGGGTCGAGCTGCTTAAAGATTATGATTGTGCCATCAAGTACCACCCTGGCAAGGCCAATGTGGTGGCCGACGCCCTCAGCAGAAAAGAAACAGATAAACCCAGACGGGTGAGAGCATTGCAACTCACGATTCATGCCAGCTTACCCGATCAGATTCGCGATGCGCAACTGGAAGCTTTGAAAGATGATAATCTTCCATCGGAACTCATGCGGGGCATGAGCAAGCAACTTGAAACCAGATCGGACGGGGTCCGATATTTTGAGAACCGGATTTGGGTTCCACGATACGGAGAGTTGAGAACTCTAGTGATGGACGAAGCTCACAAGTCCCGATATTCTATCCACCCCGGCTCAGATAAAATGTATCATGATTTAAAGGCACTTTACTGGTGGCCGAACATGAAAGCCGACATTGCCACCTACGTGAGCAAATGTTTGACTTGTGCCAGAGTCAAGATAGAATACCAGAAACCATCTGGCCTTCTGCAACAACCGGAACTCCCAATGTGGAAATGGGAACACATCTCTATGGACTTTATTACGGGTTTGCCTAAGACACCGACGGGATGCGATACCATCTGGGTGATCGTTGACCGGTTGACTAAATCGGCACACTTCCTAGCGATTAAAGAAACAGACAAAATGGAAAGACTGACTCGAGTATACATGAAAGAAGTGGTGTCTAGACACGGAGTGCCTGTCTCGATCATTTCCGATCGAGATTCTCGTTTCACTTCGCACTTTTGGAAGTCGCTGCAAAGCGCACTGGGCACCCGTTTCGATATGAGTACAGCATACCATCCTCAGACGGATGGGCAAAGTGAACGGACTATTCAGACCCTGGAGGATATGTTGCGTGCATGCGTCTTAGATTTCGGAAAAAGTTGGGAACCCCACTTACCCTTGGTAGAGTTTTCGTATAATAACAGCTACCACGCAAGTATTAAGGCAGCGCCGTTTGAAGCGCTGTACGGACGGAAGTGTCGATCACCACTCTGCTGGGCAGAGGTGGGTGATAGCCAAATCACTGGTCCGGAACTGGTACTCGAAACCTCGGAAAAGATTGTTCAAATCCGAAATCGCATGGCAGCAGCACGAGATCGCCAAAAGAGTTACGCCGACAAGCGCCGAAAACCTCTCGAATTTCAAGTGAACGATCGGGTGTTACTCAAAGTCTCACCTTGGAAAGGTGTGGTTCGCTTTGGTAAGCGAAACAAACTCAACCCACGATATGTTGGTCCGTACCGGATAACTGAGCGCATTGGTCCGGTGGCGTACCGACTGGACCTACCAACAGAACTCAGTGGCGTACACGATGTATTCCACGTATCAAATTTGAAGAAATGCCTATCTGATGAAACCCAAGTAGTCCCGTTGGAGGAACTACAAGTTGATGAACAGTTACGGTTCATTGAGGAACCAGTCGAGGTTTTGGATTGGGAAACCAAAACGCTCAAACGCAGCAAAATTCCAATCGTTAAGGTTCGTTGGAACTCGAGACGTGGACCGGAGTTCACATGGGAACGCGAGGATCACATGATGAAAAAGTATCCTCACCTTTTTGAAGGGCTAACCAAACACCGAAAACCGCGAAACCCGGCAAACCGTCAAACATCACCGGAGGTATGAACTAAATTTCGGGACAAAATTTCTTTCTACTAGGGGATGATATGACAAACTGAAAATTTTTCTTACTTTTTCAGGCTCTCATCACGACTTGACTCAAATTTTCGGGACGAAAATTCTTTAACATGGGAATGATGTGACAATCGTCAATTTCAGGTTAACCCCGTTAACTCAACTCCGTCAATTCAAACTTTAAGATCGTTGAATCTATAACGCACACTTCATTACATTTAAACTAGGGTTTAAATGACGCTTAACACTTACTACATGTGTAGTCTTTCGGGATTTGCACCGAAACGCAAACGAGTTGACGCGAACGATTGATAAATAAACGACAAACGTCAAAACACTAATTATGTGATTATTATGTGTTAGATATATGTGTTACTTGATTGTTATGTGGAATGTTAAACAAGAAACAAGAACCAACTAGTTTAGGCTAGAGATGTAACACTTGAAAGATTAGGGGCTAGAGTGTAACTTGTATTATTATAAATATAACCTATTCACAAAACCCTAACCCATTCACCCCCCCACCCGATCGCCTCTCTCTCTCTCTCCTTGTTCTTCACGGCTGCCGTCCACCAAGATCACACATACACACATCAAATCAAGAGATTAATCCAAGAACTAGGTGCTAGGAAGGTATACTTGATCACCTCTTACCTCTTTGTTGTTTAATTTTGATGTTTAATGGGTTGTGTGTAAACCCTAATTCGGCCGATCATGTGTATGTATGTGATTAATATGATTGTTGTTAGTTGGATAATGGATTGATAACTAGATTGATGTTGTTGCTTGATTGATTGTTGTCTTTGATTTGAGTTAAAACACAAACCCTAATCTTGTATGTATGGTGTAATTGATATGCATGGATAGTAGTTATAGTGTCTAGAGGGTTATATGGATGCATGATAGTTCATAGATTGTTATTTTGTTGAGTTTTGATGTGAACAGATTCTGGACAGAATGTATATACGATGTTTAACTGACTGTAACGAAGTGTAAACGTGAAAATTGATTGAGATTGTGGGTACTGCAGTAAACTAGGTTGAGTCTAGTTTCTATAAAGTATAAATTCGTAATTTTTGGATAAGTGGAAGTATACTTTTATGATTTTACAAAAACGTGATGCAAAGCTGAGCTGTTAGACCTGCTGTTAGGTTATGTTGTAAATGTTATATCTCATGAACTACGAGACCAATTGGGTTGGTTCCACTTCTGGAAGTTGACTCACTGAGTTAGGAACCAAACCCAAGTGGTCTTGCTTTTATTGGATTTTTCGTTTAACGGGAATTGTAAATAACATTCTGTTGCGCATGAATCTGACTGATATGAGTTTGCTGTAATGTTTTGGTCATTATAAGAAAAATATGTGGAATAAAAATAAGATAAAATATGTTCTGGAAACCTAAGATATGTATGCTTCTGTGGTAATTTTTGGTGAATTAATTGAGACGTTATGATTGGCGAACTAGTGCAATCTTTCAAGTAAAAATTCTGTCATAACGAAACTAGCTGCTGAGTTGTATAGGAATGCATGAAATATGATAGTTTTTATAAAATTGTTGTATTTTGACCAAAATACCCTTGCGGGGAATAGTTGTTAGTTGATTGCCATGAATTGACCAAATTGCCCTTATGGGGAATAATGGTTAGTTAGTCTTTGTTTGTTGACCAAAATGCCCTTACGGGAATAATTGCTAGTTAATTGTTGTGTGTGACCAAATTACCCTTACGGGGAGAAATTGCTAGTGGTATACATTATTAGTACGTGACAAGAAAGTAATTGCTCACTCATGTATCGTATCACAATTGTACTTGTTTAAGTCACACACGATTCACAAACGAAACACGAAATCTGTTACGTGCATAGGAATTATGTGCCGAGTCTAGAGACTCGTTAAACGTACCGATACTTAGAAAATCTCTTTGTTATTTAGAACGCTAGAGAGTTTCTACGACGCGCATCACTTGGTGATCTAGATCGGGATAATCTTCGCAAACAGTGAGTTTCACTTACCCCGCTCTTTGAACTGTTTTCAAACGTTTTTCACTTGGGGGAGATAACATACTCCGATAAACATATTTTCTGAGATAAACGCATATTTAAGATTTTGTTATAAATTATATATCACTTGTAAAGGGCTAAGCGGCAAACGTAACATTTGAAGTCCCACACATCGGACCGGTTAATATTTGGAATAGCGAGTCACTGTTGAGTAGTACTACTGGGTTTGACAAACCCCACCCGACGTTAAGCTCAACTGGAGGTTGAGTGGGTGTAATTTTGGCTAACACTTACCATGGTCTGGATTGACCTGGTGACGGGCACTTGATAAACAGTCAGCTTCGGTCGCGAACCACTTAGCGATACTTGTTGTATAGATTAGCTACCTATCAATATATAATTTGACATAACACTATCTGGTAATGCAAAACACTTAAACGTTGTAACGTGGTTACACAACACTTAAACGTCGTAACGAGGTTACGCAACACTGAAACGCCGTAACGAGGTTACGCAAAACGCTAAACGATTTATCTTATTTAACTTGTGAACTCACCAACCTTGTGTTGACACTTTTAGTATGTTATTCTCAGGTAGCCGAGGCGGGCGCGCGGTTTAGGAGCATGCATTAAATGAAAACACTTTTATTTTGCAAACATACTTTTAACAGTTATCTTTGGTTTTAAGTCGTCCTGCGTGACGCAGCTTTTGAATTAAGGTTTTTACGCTTCCGCACTTATTTGCATTTAAACGTTCTTATGGTTTGATTATAACTGATGATTCCGATCCTGCCAGTTCACACCCTCTGACGGTAAAACTCCGTTAGTGGATTTTGAGGGTGTGACATAGCAGGACCGTAAAGCAGTCATCACAGGCTTATGGTCTGACCGTAAGCTACGGTGGCCAGGCCAGACCGTAGTAGCTTACGGTCTGGTCTGACTGAAAATGGGTTTTTGGGTGATTTTCTTCCATATTTAAAGACCAAAAACCCTAAATTCGATATCATTCAGTCGTAATCAGTTTGGGGACTTATTGGAGGCCATCTTACACATTCATAACACACTTTAATCATTCAATTGATCCATGAAATCATTCATTAACACCATAATCAAGAACATGAAGATCAAGATGCAAGGCTAAAAGGCTTCATAACCATCTCCGGGTGTAGTGTTGAGTTGCTTGTTAGGTTTTGTTTATTGTAAACTTTAACTTTGGATTTATAATTGATTAATCATTCGATTAATCAATTCCTTGAGTTTGCTTTCGTGCTTACACGGTTTTAATTAATTGATTACTTAATGTTTTGTCACATAATTTATTTGTGGTCATCAACAATTAAACAATTAGGATTGAGTTCTTTCGTCATTGCCCCGTTTATCATTAACCATATTATTGATTTTGTGCTTCAACAAGTAAAACCGATTATCAAATAGATTTTCATTTAACCTTGTCAATTGTTTGGATTCAGTTCTGACAATCAACACGGTCAATCGTTAAGTCTTTTGGTTTACATATTTTATAAGAAACCATCCAAATAAGTTTATCAATTCCTTAACTTGCTGCAAAACCCGAACTCTGGAGTTTGGTTATTTTCATATAATTGTTTACAGACTACTCTTTAAACCGCTTTACATCGTTTGTCAGCTTAGTTTATTATTTATTAAGTATTGAACTTTATTAGCACTTTTTAACACCTTACTTGCCCTAGCTAGTAAAGGTATTTTACAAATGTTTTTGATTGACCTTTCGACATCGTTCAAAATGGCACCATTGCCGGGGAATCAACGCGAAAAGTGCTAGTTTAGGGTTTTCTTTACTTCTAGCTTTATTTTATTTTTGTCAGTTTTACATTTGGTATTTGTGTGTCTCATGTGTGTAGGTGGCTCAAGATGACGTGGAGTCGGGTCTATGACCCACATGAAGGATATAAGGTCGTGAGGATGATGACTCATACCATCCACATTCATATCATGAAGCACCTTCAACAAACTCTCAAGGCTTCTACAATCTAGATAATTATAATCAAAAGAACCTCAACCAGCAGGATCGTAACTGGCAGTACCAGATTTATTCACCACCTCCACTAGATTATCAACACAACTATGAGTCAAGTGAATATGATAGTGATAAATCTGAAATGCCAACTTTTGTAAGTTACCGAGAGGAGGAAGACTACTATTATGATGAGTACCCCAACCAATATACAAAGAAGACCCTCAATATTATAATCATGGTGGTACCTATCAAAGAAATTATCAACAAGATCAAGAAAATTCCTCGGGTAACAAAGAAGAGTCTTGGAAAGACGTTATGGATTTTCTGAAAGAGATGAAGAGAGATCAAGAAGCTCAAAATCAGGCTTTAAATCAGAGGTAAGAACTCCAGGAAATGTTTAATACTACTCAAGATAAACTGGTGAGTCAACTATTCGAAGATGTGGCTCAAATTGAACGAGAACAAGAAAAGTTGGCTATTTGTGCCATGGTTGATGAGGAATTGATAGAAGAGGATCTTGATCAATCAAAGAGTGAAGTTGAGGATGTGGTTGTGGAGACTAATGCCACACCAATTCCTCCGGTTACTGAGAGCCATCGAATGCAACGGTTATAGTTGCTGATGATGAAGTTGAAGGAGATGGTCCAGACTTGTTGGAGCATAGAACTGAATACCTAGACCCGGATGAAGAGATATTATTAGGAGAAGCAAAGACTAAGATAGTTTCAGATTATCCCGATAATCCTCCGTTACACATTATTCATATTGATAAAGTTGGGGATGATGATTTAAACTCGAATAAAAAGAATGTGAAGGGGAAGAATATTGTAAAAAATGGTAAGAAGTGGGGCATGTGGGTTCTACAGACATGTTAACCATGAGGAAGAAGGTATGGGCACAACACCTCAACTACCGAGCATACACGGGAATTTGGTGGGAAAATGTTCAGTTCGACCACGACCGAATCCTAGTGTTTTAATCTCAAGAAAGAGGGTGCGGGCTCGATGTGTGAACTACCGGGCATATGTGGGAAAGCTGAAGGTAAATGTGCATTCACACTCGCACTCTCTTGTTCATTAGACTCTATGAACATGAAAGAGGAAACAGAGTTGAGGCAACCTAACAACCGAGCTTATATGGGAAATTCGGTAGGTAAATGTTCCATTAGACCACCATAACCGCCAAATCAGGTAACGGTCTGGCTGAAGACCGTAACAAAAACTTAGTGCTGACCGGGAGGCAACCCGACCTTTTTTGTTTTGTTTTGTTTTGTTTTCTTTAATTGTGGTTTTTTTTTGCGTGTTACCTTTTGTATTGTGTTTTATGGTCATAGTGAACCCTAAGTGTGGGAAGCTCATGGTGGTTGTGTCAACATTTGATGAATTAGATATTGGCATATCATATTCAAGAAGTGTGGGTCAAGGTTGCAAAAGTACTCATCATTAGGACCCATTTGACATAAGAGATATGAATCAGGTCCATGTGTCTCTCCCTGTCTTTTATTTGCTGTTGACTGTTTAATATTTTTGTTTATGGGTGGTTGGGTGGCATGATAAACTTTTGGGTCGTGTGGGTGGTGTTTATGTGTATGTTTTTTTTAAAACTATATGTGTTTTATTTTATTGTGTGTAACTTTATTTGAATCCGGAGATGGGTAATTGGTTGTCACATGAATTGCAATTGGTATGAATATCCCGTGTTTGCATCTGTTTTTGAAAATCTGAGTTACATTGTGGGCAATGTAAATCTCAAGTGTGGGGATGAAAAGCTCAAAAGGAGTCAATGTTTGAGTCAGTATCATCTGTAAATAGTAGTCAGTGAGTTGTTTGTTTATTTGTTTCAATAAATTGGGTTTCATCCACCATCAATCACTAAATAAATCCACTTTCACACCCTAACCTAAGCCACAACAAAACCCTTAATTCTATTCTCTATGCAACCGGGTGGGTAATGGGTGGAGATATGACTTGCTTCCAAGCTTAATACATTATGTTCATACTTGGTATATAGGGCAGAGAGATACTAGCACATTTTTTGCTAGTCCAGATATTAAACCGAGTGGAGAGATATTATATTATGAGGGGTGTGACCATGTGTGCCTTAACCGAAAACAAAGTACACTCGTTTGGGCGGTTTCAAAGTTTTAAAATGTATCATTAAATTGTTTGGTGGGTTATCAACCTTGACAGTTTCAGTTCTTGGGAATTGGGTATGACCTTATACCTCACTAGTATTAATACTGATAATTGATGAACCGTCGATCGAGGTGTATGTGTTACATGAGAGTTTTCTTGAGGGCAAGCAAATGATAAGTGTGGGGATTTGATGTGTGGGTTAAAGTATGTGCGCTAAGGGTTCCATATTGTGTGTTTTACTTGTTTACATGTATCAAACACAAATACTTTGATAGGTTATATGTTTACAGGTGTGTGGAGCTTAATGGAGCTTAAAGAAGCTAATTTGTAGCATTCACGATGGATGGGAAATGAAAGTGATGATCTATGAGATAATAGAGAATTGAAATACGAAGACGTGGCCGCAAACGGGGAGGAAAACTGAGTTGAAACGAAGATTTTAAGAAGAAAATAGTTTTGGCCTAGCAGGACCGTAAAGCAGTCATCACAGGCATACGGTCTGACCGTAAGCTATAGGGGCCAGACCATAGCTTACGGTCTGGTCTGACGGAAAATGTGTCATTAAATTGTTTGGTGGGTTATCAACTTTGACAGTGTCAGTTCTTGGGAATTGGGTATGACCTTATACCTCACTAGTATTAATACTGATAATTTATGAACCGTCGATCGAGGTGTATGTGTTACATGAGAGTTTGCTTGTGGGCAAGCAAATGATAAGTGTGGGGATGTGATGTGTGGGTTAAAGTATGTGCGCTAAGGGTTCTATATTGTGTGTTTTACTTGTTTATATGTATCGAACACAAATACTTTGATAGGTTTTATGTTTACAGGTGTGTGGAGCTTAATGGAGCTTAAAGAAGCTAATTTGGAGAATTCATGATGGAGTGGAAATGAAAGTGATGATCTATGAGATGATAGAGAATTGAAATAAGAAGACGTGGCCGCAAAATGGGAGGAAAACTGAGTTGAAACGAAGATTTTATGAAGAAAATAGTTTTGGCCTAGCAGGACCGTAAAGCAGTCATCACAGACTTATGGTCTGGCCGTCTGGTCTGACAGAAAATGGGTTTTTGGGTGATTTTCTTCCATATTTAAAGCCCAAAAACCCGAAAGTCGATATCATTCATTCGTAATTAGTTTTGGGACTTATTGGAGGCCATCTTACACCATCATAACACACTTTAATCATTTAATTGATCCATGAAATCATTCCTTAACACCATAATCAAGAACATGAAGATCAAGATGCAAGGCTAAAAGGCTTCATAACCATCTCCGGGTGTAGGGTTAAGTTGCTTGTTAGGTTTTGTTTATTCTAAACTTTAACTTTGGATTTATAATTGATTAATCATTCAATTAATCAATTCTTTGAGTTTGCTTTCGTGCTTACACGGTTTTAATTAATTGATTACTTAATCTTTTGTCAGTTAATTGATTTGTGGTCATCGAAAATTAGGATTGAGTTCTTTCGTCATTGACCCGTTTATCATTAACCATATTATTTATTTGTGCTTCAACAAGTAAAACCGATTATCAAATAGATATTCATTTAACCTTGTGTTCAGATTCAGTTATGAAAATCAACACGGTCAATCGTTAAGTCTTTTGGTTTACATATATTATAAGAAATCGTCCAAAGAATTTTATCAATTCCTTAACTTGCTGCAAAACCCGAACTCTGGAGTTTGGTTATTTTCATATAATTGTTTACAAACTACTCTTTAAACCACTTGACATCGTTTGTCCGTTTAGTTAATTAATTATTAAGTATTGAACTTGATTAGCACTTTCCACTGATCCATGTGGATTCGACACCTTACTTGCCCTAGCTAGTAAAGGTATTTTATAAATGTTTTTGATTGACCTTTCGACACCGATCAGTCATTTCCTATTGATTATTTACCAAGGTGAGTTTACATATCCCCTTTTTCATCTTTTAAATTTTGGAGGTGGCATGTATGCCCTATTTAAATTACTTCTTTTATTTATTTATCTTTTCAAAACACAATTCAATATATGTTTATGTGTGATTATTGCATGATCTATGACAATGCTTTATGTGCTTAATTGTTTATTTTATGTTTGGTGGTTGGTATCTCATCCTAATCTATCCTCATCTAGTATGATCATACACTTACCCAAGTCCTTTGATTTCGTATCAATAGGAACGGGTCCACATCTATTTAGTTGTTTACATTTTCCATGGGAATTGTGATGCTCAACAATAACATATAAATTGTGGTTTTTATCTATATATGTATCTCAACCAAAACTTATGTATTCTCACCAACATTCATGTTGACAAACTCTATTTTTATACATGCTACAGGTACAAGTAATTTACATTGATCAAGTTTGAAAATATTAGTTTTTACCTTAGATATTTATCCAAACAATAAATATGATGTAATTGATTTGATTATTATAATTGTGTACATGTTTTGATATTAATGAATTAAATTATTATTGTCACTTTAATTAGTGTATTTTGAGCTACTGTCCAATCAATACGTTACGCCCTGGCATGTTCGCCTTTGGTTAGGGTGTGAAAACTAGAAGATTTATGACACTCATTTTGGTATGTCATTGAACAAGTGTTATAGATTATAAAAGTTTGTTTGTGTGTCATATATGCGAGTCATATTTCACTTAAAATTAAAAAGTCAAACCCCCACCACACATCCCTGCCATGTATCCATGTTCCATTTGACCTAAATCCCAAACCCCCACAGTTCTTCTCAAAACATTACAGACCCTCTTTCTCTCAAAACACCACCATCCACAAACTCCATCGGCAGCACGACATTCCGTCACCACTACCAGCCATGAACACCGTCACCACCACTAGCCACGAACACCGCACGACATTCCGTCACCACCACCAACCACGAACGCCGGGATTTTTGAAGGTTTGAAGAAAAAAATTTCGAGTGTATTGAAGTGTTTCATCTTCTTTGAGGTATATGCCTTCAATTTTACCTTATTATACTATTAATTTTATCTTTAAAGGAGTTATTGATCTGAAGGACCCCAAACTGACTTAAATAATGGTTTAAACTCCAATATAAGAGTTAAATATTAACAAGAATAAGTTTAAGAAAACGAAGAAAATCTAGATTGCTTATTCAAAACCAGCAGTACTGTCTATAGTCACAGAATTGCTGGTGAGGTCGATGTCGGGTTTGTCGACCAGCATTTTATTTTCAAACCCAGCAGTTGTGTACATTGATACAGTAATTTTGTTCGCCTACCTAGTTAGATGTCAATAAT
Organism: Bidens hawaiensis; assembly: GCF_021521415.1. NCBI lineage: Eukaryota > Viridiplantae > Streptophyta > Magnoliopsida > Asterales > Asteraceae > Bidens > Bidens hawaiensis. The sequence goes on from NW_027492647.1 coordinate 92,008, forward strand.
GTTTAAATTTAGTTGTGATACATGCTTTGTACTTAATAATTCAAATTAAAGAAATATTGTTTGTCTTTAATACTATTAATACTTATACATGCCGGTTAGTTGAATTCATTCATATGACCAGGCTCGAGCTAGGCTCGTTTAACTTATACGGAGCTCGAGGTCAGATCGTTTTGGTCTTTATTCATTAATAAAGCTCGAACTCGGCTCATTTCGTAGTTTTCAAGCTTGACCTCGGCTCGGGCTCGGCTGGTTTAATATTTATTAATTATTTTTTTGTATTGTTGGTAATCAAAGTCACAAAACTGTTTTTGTATTAAAGGGATTAAACCATCACACTTTTACAAGACACTTTAGCCACCTATTTATACTTAAACATAAAACATAAAAATCTGCATAATTTGAAAAAAAACATGCAAAACTAGTTGCAAGTTACAACCTGACATAATCTGCATAATCTGAAAACAAGGTTTAAAAGCTTGGCTCGGGCTCGGGCTCATTTAAGCTTGGTTGTTTACAATATGCATATTCTGAAAACAACTTGCATAACTAGTTGCAAGTTACAATCTGAAAACAACTTGTTGTTTACCTTACCTATTACAAAATTACCCAAGGGTTAAAAGCTTTAACAACAATAAAATAACAAGGGTTGCAATTGACCCGTTTGTAGGTTCCTTGGACGGATCACACAAGATATCCCGATATACACAGGTGCGGAATCCCTGTGTAGATCGTTACGGACGTAGAATATAATCACACAAACACACGTACACACGATACGAACAAAACTCACGTTATATTGATAACTCGAACCGTGTTACTTACAGACTCACGTCAATAGACTCACGTAAACTGAAATCGATCAACCAAAACACTAACTGACCAACCCCTAAACCGTAAACAGTTAAACAATATAAATACATGACAACTTCGCCTCAGGCGAAGTTGTCCTTAACTTCGCTCGTTCAACAAGTTCGCCTAGGCGAACTTGTCAACAACTTCGCTTGGTTAACAAGTTCGCCTAAGCGAACTTGTCAACAACTTCGCTTTTACAAACAATTACATAAACAATATTACAGACTCGATTACAGACATTAGACATATGAACTACTGACATCTATGCACCAACAGACTCCCCCTTGGCAGCAGCTTCATATCTTGATCTTTCAGCTCTTGTCTCGTAATCCTGTATCTTCATGCGTGCACTCCTTCTCTAACACACACCGTGACTACTCGCTGATATTTCCTTGCTTCATCCTTCCAAGCAGGAATATAGAATACCTTCTTTTCGTTCAACACTTTCAAATCAGCTTTCGATAAGTTAACAAGATGCATCGGGTCGTACACCCTCAGCACTTCTTGTTCATCTTCGTCTTCCATCACGGCTTCAGCAGTCTGGCAACCAACGTACCACCATTTTAGATTCTTCAACACATCTTGAGGCATATTCTTCATTGGAACCTCCTTGATGCATCGGATCGGTTTGTACTTCATCACCATCCATGGTTTGCCATCTGCTCTCAATCCCGTCTCTGTATCCTCCACGAGCTTTCCCTTCTGTGGTTTTAATAGTTCAAACTTCTTTTCTTTTATGCCTTCTTTCCACACAATCTTCTCAATCATTCTTGCCATATTATTGTCACTTCTGTTTATCAGGCCCAACCTGGCCAAATCCTTCACCTCACATTCCGGCAACGTATTGAGAGATCTCAACATTCTCTTGAAGTATTGTATGCCATCATAACGCTTCACCACAAACAACTTGATCTGTTCATCATAAATCCAACAGATGATTCCCTTCTTCGACTCAGCATAGCCTTTGATGTTATAACTTTTCTTGAACATGGCTGGAACAGCAGGCTTCTTGGTCTTGATAAACCAATGAGCACAACCTTCCTTCCACCTAGGATGCTCCTCCCACTCAGTCTCATCCATCTCAGCACTCACGTCGGCTTTCTCAACCTCAGGGATCTCGTGTTCAACATTTTCTTCTATTATCTCCCCCTCTTCTATTCCATCTTCAATCACAATCTGCTCACCGATCTTCTCAATCATATCACTCGGTAGCACATCTTCATCAAACGAAACATCGTCACTGAACATGTCATTGTCCAGCTCTTTCAGCGCATCAATCACATCATCTTCAACTAACACCACATCATCACCAGAACCACCAGCCACGTCAGTAGACTCCCCCTCAGCTGTGGAAGTACCAAGTGTTGGAATTACGTATGCCCGAGACACATACTTATATTAATGTGGCTAACTGTGTTTGATCCAAGTCGGGTCATACCCAATAACAAGCTAGACGACACCAAATGTATTCTTTTAATGATTTGATCATTTAAATGAATACCGAACACTACGTGTTTAGAAAATTGGTTTTCTAAACAAACACACTTGAGGATTTAAATAAATTATCTGGATAATTTGTTTATATAAATTAATTATTTAATTGGTTAAATAATTATATAAATGTATGTACATTTTATAAAAATGAGTTTTATAAAATGAATGGAGATGTTTTAAATGGTTAAAACAAAATACAAAACAAAAAAAAAAAAAAAAAAGGAAAACAAAACAAAAACCGGCCACCCATGTGGGGGTGGTGGTTTTACCCAATCAAAGACCAAGATGCTCTTTGGTTCTCCTTTTATGTTCCTCCATTCAACACACATGCATTTTGGGTCTTGTTTTCTTTTGTATTTTCAAGTGTAAAACTCTCTCTCTTTCTCTCTCAATATCCACGGCCACTTTGGCCAAAGAAAGGGGGTGTTTTGTGAGCTTGATTCTGTTGGGTTTCTATGGAATTTACAAACTTAGTTAACCGTTTAACTAGTTATAATTAATGCGGAAACGTGATAGACAAACTAACCATATGAACAACCTAGTTTATTCATTGCAAGATTACCAATAATCTATTTACTAGAAACCCGAAGCTAGGATCACATGATACGGGAACAACTAAACTATCAAAGCATATAAACACTTACAATCTTAACCCTTTAAGAGTTTAGTAGGTGGTTGAAGAAGATGATGATGAATGCAAGACTTTCAAAGGAAAACTCTCAAACCGAATATACCCCGAGCCTCCAACACGCACCGAGCTATGCTAGGGAGCTTGAACACGAAAAACCCGAGCCCCTTTTTCTTCCCTTCTTGGCCGTGAGCTAGAGAGAAAGAAAAGGAGTTGTGTTGTGGTTTTTTTGATTACTTGAAAGTATAATGAAACTTGAATTCTTGGATACACAAATGCATGTTAGGTGATTGTATATATCTACACTCCACCCTTTGCATGTTGACAATTTGACCAAGTTAGTGGGGTGTGGGGCCCACCCAAAACCGGCCCCAATATATTTATTTATTTTTTTTTTTTTTATTTATTTTATATATTCTATACTTTATAAAATATATAAACACCCCATCTTTTATAAACCATTTTATAAAAGAATACATAGTTAAATAATCATTCCAATAATAATTATTTAAATAAATAAATTAACCAATTAATTATTTAATACTTTCAAGTAATTATTCAGAAACCCATTTTTCTGAAAGTGTCGTGTTCTGTATTTGTCTTATAGATCTTATCTTAACAAATACATAATTGGTGTGTGTCTAACTCGTTATTGGGTATGACCCGACTTGGATCAAACATAACTAGCCACATTAACTTAATTATGTGTCTCGGGCATACGATATTCCAACAATCTCCCACTTGCACGAGACTCATAGGAAGTTAATGCTAATGGTGAATACCGCCTAACAACAGGTCACCACCCCTAGTGTGTTTGACTAAGTGCCATTCAATAACATCATCCCCTTCAAGTCCATACTTGATATGATATAGGTAAGTCTTCTCATTACATCCCTTTGTTGCTAGATGTCCTGTCAAATCGAAGAGACACAGATTGATCATTCTCTCATTGATTTAACTTAACAGGCCTTAGACATCTAAACTCTCAACACATAAGAGGAACAAATCCCATCTTGACTGCATACATCTTTGTTGACATCTCGTATGATATCTGAGCTCTTTCTTTTATGTCATCGTGTTACCGAAAAACAAAGAAGAGAGTCAAGTTATCACACTTGATGAAAAGCCAGATCCTATATGCATCTCAGGTCAAAGGACACAATGATACTCGCCTTTACTCAAGGATTACTTATGATCAGTTTCACTAACTCCATGCAGTGATCCTCGAGAGCGGATCATGTCCAATATTTGTATCCCACAAATATCTATGAACCTTGGTGGCAAACCTATGCCTTATATTCATCACATGAATATCAACCAATCCGGGTTCATAATAGTCTTACCTTCATACTTGTTCCCACAAGCATGATCGACTACGGACGTTTAGAACAACATAAGTCATTCATGGATTAAACATGCAAAAATAGAACATAACTCATTTAATAATTAAAACTTAATTAATTTCATGAGATACCCATTACATTCGTTCTTAAACAAACACTAAACACGGATTAAATCCACTCACTAGAATACCGAAGTCCTAATGCACAAACATGACCCTCATGCTTTGGCCTATCGAGGAGCTTCGTGAGTGGGTCCGCAATATTTTGATCGGTATGAACTTTATGAATACATATTTTTCTCTTTTCAACTTCATCCCTTATGTAGTTGAATCTGCGCTCAATGTGCCTCGTTTTCTGATGAGCACGAGGCTCCTTGATCTGTGCAATAGCACCCTCATTGTCACAGAATATCTCTAGGGGCTCCTGAATGGAAGAGATAATCCCTAGATCCATGATGAACTTTTTCATCCATGCAGCCTCTTGGGCTGCCATTGAAGCGGCGATGTACTCAGATTCTGTAGTGGATAACGCGACAACATCCTGCTTCGAACTCTTCCAAGAGACAGCGCCTCCATTTAAGATGAAAACATATCCCGACTGTGACCGAGAATCATCTCGGTCAGTTTGGAAACTCGCATCCACGTAACCCTTTACGACGAGTTCCTCCTCACCAGACCCATATATTAAAAACATATCCTTAGTCCTTCTAAGGTATTTTAATATATTCTTGACAGCCATCCAATGACTGTCACCTGGGTTGTGCTGGTATCTACTTGTTATGCTTAAAGCATACGAGACATCCGGTCTAGTGCACATCATTGCATACATAATAGATCCTATTGCCGAAGCATAAGGAACATGCTTCATCCTATCCTGCTCTTCCTTAGAGCTAGGACTTTGGGATGAGCTTAATACGGTTCCTCTAGGAATAGGCACCAAACCTTTCTTAGAGTTTTCCATCCTAAACCTCTTTAGGATTTTATCAATGTACGCACTTTGATTGAGTCCGATCAATTTCCTTTGTCTATCCCTATAGACTTTTATTCCCAAGATATATGTCGCTTCTCCAAGATCCTTAATTGAGAAACGACTACTTAACCACGTTTTAACGTTTTCCATACTTGGTATATCATTTCCAAATAAAAGTATATCATCGACATACAAAATAAGGAAAATGATTATACTCCCACTAGCCCATTTATACACACATGCCTCATCACCGTTTTGGACGAAACCAAACGCTTTGATTTCTTCATTAAAACGATGATTCCACATCCGTGATGCTTGTTTCAATCCGTAGATTGATTTCCTTAACTTACAAACTTTATCAGGATTAGATGGATCGACAAAACCTTCAGGCTGAACCATATGGACATCTTCCTCAAGATATCCATTTAGAAAAGCGGTCTTGACATCCATTTGCCATATCTCATAATCAAAATGAGCTGCAATGGCAAACAATATCCTGATCGACTTAAGCATCGCGACTGGCGAGAAGGTTTCATCATAATCAATCCCTTGAGTTTGCGTGAAACCTTTTGCGACAAGTCGAGCTTTGTAAGTATCTAAATTTCCATGCATATCGGTCTTCTTTTTGAAGACCCACTTACATCCAACCAGTTTGGAGTTAAGTGGACGATCAACCAATTCCCAAACTTGGTTATCGTGCATGGATTGCATCTCGGCGCTCATGGCTTCAAGCCATTTGTCACAATCAGGTTGTGACATAGCATCTTTGTAGGAGATCGGTTCATCCGAATCAATCAAGTAGCAATCATCCACAAGAAATCCATATCTCTTGGGAGGTTGACTAACCCTACTAGATCTGCGAGCAACGTGCGTATGATCAACCATTTGATCATCTTCAACATCCTCGTGTTGAAAGCTAGTATCGACCAACTGTGTATCATCCAGTGATTCTTGAACCTCTTCAAGTTCCACTCTCTTTTCACTAGGTCCTTCCATAAGGAACCTAGTTTCTAAGAAGTATCCTTTGCGTGAAACAAACACTCTTTGTTCACTAGGATCATAGAATATATATCCTATATCATCCTTTGGGTATCCTATGAAGACACACCTGATGGATCGAGCCTCAAGCTTATTTGGGGTGTCACGTTTAACATAAACTATGCATCCCCATATCCTTAAATATGAAAAGGATGGAACCTTTCCATGCCACACTTCATAGGGTATTCGATCCACCTTTTTGGTCGGGGCCATATTCAAAATACGAGCCGCTGTGAGTAGCGCATATCCCCAAAATGATGGCGGTAGTGAGCTTCGTGCCATCATTGATCGAACCATGTCCAACAGTGTTCGATTCCTCCTCTCGGATACTCCGTTATGTTGAGGAGTTCCAGGAGGAGTGAGCTGTGAAATAATTCCACAATCTCTAAGATGACTTTGAAAAGCTTCACTTAGGTATTCGCCTCCTCTATCGGAGCGGAGTACCTTGATTGTTCGGTCGAGCTGATTTTGTACTTCATTTTGAAATTCTTTGAACATTTCAAAGGCTTCATGTTTATGTTTCATTAGATAAACATACCCATATCGACTAAAATCGTCGGTAAAGGTAATGAAGTACCTTTCACTATTCCTACTGATTGGCTTGAAAGGTCCGCATACATCCGTATGTATGATACCTAACAAATCCTTAGCCCTTTCATTTGTACCTTTGAAAGGCTCTTTGGTCATCTTGCCTTGAATACAAGATTCACACTCATCAAACGAACCTAACTCGTTTGTTTTCAAAAGACCTTTCTTTTGGAGAGTATTTATACGATTCTTGTTTATGTGTCCAAGGCGACAATGCCAAATGTAGGAATCACTCAAACCCTTTTTGAGTCTTTTAGTAGAAGTTTGATATAATGAGCTATTTGAGGTATTATCATGAACCAATTCATAAATACCGTTGTTTGGTACAGCTTTAAAATAAAAGATACCATTAGATGACACATGCATTTCCGATCTTACAAATTTAAAGTCAAAATTACATTGTCTAAGAAGGTGCACAGAAATAATGTTCCTAGTCAAACTAGGAGCATACAAAACATTTTTTAAAACAACTTCCAAGCCACTTGGAAGTGATAAAGTGAAGTCTCCTCTAGCGACCACGTGTACTCTTGCACCGTTGCCCATGAAAAGATTCACTTCGCCCTTCTTTAAGTCTTCATTCTTTTTGAACCCCTGCAACCAATTGCAAATATGAGTTCCACATCCAGTATCCAATACCCATGTGTTAGAAGAAATAAGATTTAGCTCAACATTAATCATAAAGACATTACCCGAGGTATGCGCCGCATTCCTCTTGTCTTTTAGCTCTTTTAGGTAGACCGGGCAATTGCGTTTCCAGTGTCCGGTCTCCCCACAACCAAAACAAGGATCATCCTTATGACCCCTTGGTTCCACAACCTTTTGTTTCTTTGCCATAACCGGTGATTTGCCCTTACCCTTAAGATGCATAGGGGGACCCTTCCTTTTAGCTACCTTAGCCTTAAGATTGGGTTGAGATCGATTCTTGGATCTACCTTCATTGATTGCAAACACGGGTAAAACCCTTTTGCCCATGCTCGCCTCGGCTGTTTTAAGCATTGAGTGAAGTTCTCCAATGGTTTTGTCCCACCCGTTCATGTTATAATTTAACACGAAAGTGTCGAACCTTTTCGACAAAGAGTTAAGGATCAAATCCGTTGCTAACTCATTTGAGATGGGACAATTGAGCTTAGTGAGCCGATCAATATAACTTTTCATCTTAAGTACATAAGATGAAACTGGTTGACTATCATCCATTCTACATGCATGTAAGGCTCGAACCGTTTCGAACCTTTCCACTCTCGATTGCTTAAGGAACATTTCCTTAAGTTGAGTAATCATGTCGTACGCATTATGGTTTTCGAAATCCTTTTGGATTTCGGGAACCATAGTCGCCAACATGAGGCATGATACTTGAATGGAATCTTCCGTGAGTTTGACCCAATTCATGTATTCGACCTCAGTTCCCTCTTCCGGTTCTTCGGGGATAGGTGTTTCCAAAACATGATATAATTTTTCTTGTTTTAGAACAATCCTTAAATTTCGGAACCAATCCGAAAAGTTATTGTGGTTAAGACGGTCTTTAGCGAGAATAGATCGGAGAGATACGTTTTGGACGTTAGGGATAATGTTGTCGTCGACGTGTGTGGCCATCTGCAGAATTTTAAATAAGTTCATTTTAGTGTTTTAACCTTTTAATTATTAATACCCTTTTATATATACCAAATATAATTAATAATTAAAATCTAGAATCCAACGATAAACCCGACTCCGGTTAGGTGACCTTTTTCCCTTTGTCGGTTTATCAAGGTAGTTATTCATAACAATTGCAAACCCTTTTGCAACTTCTAGAATTTATGGGACCGGTTCGAAATCATATTTCGTGTTGGCATGTTTATCCCATCAACACCCATTAGACCCCATGCTTGGGTGACCCTCTTCACATGGTTCTAATTTAAGTCGTCCTACTTGTATCAACTTGTAATATTAACATACAAATGGTTAGGTGACCTTTTTCCCATTTATATGCCAATATTACCTTAACATGTTAATTTACTCTATGCGGTTAGGTGACCTTTTTCCCACTAAGAGCTTACTAATATGTTAAGTGTTATACAAAAGGATGGTGTTTAACTTATTATCCTTAATTTTAAAGGGATTTTTAGTTTTAATAATTCTAGATATAAAACTTTAAATCATGTTCTAACATGCATTTAGAAACATGATTTTGAAACCATTTTCAAAACTAATTTATAATAAAACCATTTTTATTATGGGCGTGAGACGGCTAGTTAATAATTCCATTTTATTAAACTACGTGTCACGTAATTATCGATAATTATTAGAACCCGTTTTATGCTTTGTTAATTAATTCTATGTGACGGAGTTGATATCCTAATATCTAACAACCACTCAATCAAACAATCAATCAACAAGCATACAAAACAATATATACTAGACACGAGCCACTAAGTTAGACCACACTTGTTAGCCGAAACAAGTGTGTGTCTTAGGTCCAATCCTAAGGGACACATGACACATGGATGTTGTAGCTCCCACTCGATCCCGCATCCAAATGCTTCGAGCATCTTCTTCAACCTTGTTGTGATCCATTGGGCTTGAACTTGGGCCTTAGCTTCCATAAGCTTCCACTTGGGCTCAATTGGTGGGCTTAGGTCCTTTTGGGCTTGAATCCCTTAATGGGCTTGTGAAACCCATTATGACCATACCCGGCCCAATTAGGCCCAAACTTCCAACTTTGCAATCTTCTTAAATTTTACAAAATTAAATGTCCTAATACATTTTTTTCTATAAAATAAAGATATTACAAATTACCTATTTATTACATACCCATATGAATAAATAATTACAAAATAGCCCCTAATAAATTATTACAAACCGATACTTTGAATAATAAATTACAATCACAACATCAACCACAAACAAAACATCCATTTGGTCTACGGCTCGGTCTAGTACTAACAAACATAACCCGATATGTCATAGGAACCCGTTCCAAAAACCCCTTTGCTTTATCGGGCCTAGCCCAACCCATTTGGGCTTGACCCAATAACAAGATTATGGGCCTCGGCCCAATTAAAAACTGCATGGGCTCGGCCCAAATAAAACTATATGGGCTCGGCCCAATAATAACCATGGGCTCGGTCCATTTAAAACTTTATGGGCTCGGCCCAATAAAATTTTATGGGCTCGGCCCAAATAAAATTTTATGGGCTCGGCCCAAATAACCAAAATGGGCTTCGGCCCAAATTCACCCGAATTGGGCTTCGGCCCATTTGCCCGGTTTTTTTTTTTTTTTTTTTTTTTTGAACAAAGCCAAAAACAATAACAAGATTAAATACAAAAATATCATGCATGTTAATTTTTGTATAAAATCTTTCAAGGGGAAAATAAAAAAACCGAGAACCCGAAGCTTAGTTTCCCGTATCCCGGCTCTTGATGCCATTTGTTGGGTTTCTATGGAATTTACAAACTTAGTTAACCGTTTAACTAGTTATAATTAATGCGGAAACGTGATAGACAAACTAACCATATGAACAACCTAGTTTATTCATTGCAAGATTACCAATAATCTATTTACTAGAAACCCGAAGCTAGGATCACATGATACGGGAACAACTAAACTATCAAAGCATATAAACACTTACAATCTTAACCCTTTAAGAGTTTAGTAGGTGGTTGAAGAAGATGATGATGAATGCAAGACTTTCAAAGGAAAACTCTCAAACCGAATATACCCCGAGCCTCCAACACGCACCGAGCTATGCTAGGGAGCTTGAACACGAAAAACCCGAGCCCCTTTTTCTTCCCTTCTTGGCCGTGAGCTAGAGAGAAAGAAAAGGAGTTGTGTTGTGGTTTTTTTGATTACTTGAAAGTATAATGAAACTTGAATTCTTGGATACACAAATGCATGTTAGGTGATTGTATATATCTACACTCCACCCTTTGCATGTTGACAATTTGACCAAGTTAGTGGGGTGTGGGGCCCACCCAAAACCGGCCCCAATATATTTATTTATTTTTTTTTTTTTATTTATTTTATATATTCTATACTTTATAAAATATATAAACACCCCATCTTTTATAAACCATTTTATAAAAGAATACATAGTTAAATAATCATTCCAATAATAATTATTTAAATAAATAAATTAACCAATTAATTATTTAATACTTTCAAGTAATTATTCAGAAACCCATTTTTCTGAAAGTGTCGTGTTCTGTATTTGTCTTATAGATCTTATCTTAACAAATACATAATTGGTGTGTGTCTAACTCGTTATTGGGTATGACCCGACTTGGATCAAACATAACTAGCCACATTAACTTAATTATGTGTCTCGGGCATACGATATTCCAACACTTTCCATGGGTGACGAGTACGTTAATCTTGTTTTCACATCAGCATCTACACCACTTTCACACCACTGGATTTGAGGAAGACACTGGTATGAATCTATTAATGACATCATCAGACACGATCGGCATTTTCAGATCCTTGTTGGGGTGATCCCAAGAACTAGCATGATATATGCAACAGTTGGTTTCGCCAAGAGCGAATCCATACTTCACCTACCAACGACAATACCCCAATCTCAGTAGCTTTACTCCACTTCGAGCCAGAACTCGTGGGTCTCAGATGAGACACAACACGTTGAGCCTGATCCTTGAAGGCAGTTTCACAAAATTGTTTTGCATGGAGATGTCATAAGTTCTCCGAGCTATATACTCAAACTCCATCTTGACTCCGATCAAATGATTCCCAACTACTCTTTCTGATGTAACTCCTAATTAATCTGCATATGATCGACGACCAAACTTCTGACGATCCTTTCAGTTTTGGTAACACTCTATACTAGACAATCCAATTTAAGGGACAATTTGACACATGATAGGAAGAACTAGGGGGAACATGCAAACCAAATTATTATTATGGGTGAACACGGAATATTATTTAAGGTGCATGTGAATCCTAGTGACTCATAGCGTGTGGATAAATGGTCAAAATCTTTCATTTACAAACCTAAGTTTTCACTTTCTGTAAAAGTCTCCGTAACCTGTTTAACAACTAGTTAGTATCGTTAAATCTGTTCAAGGGCTGATAATCACGACTATCCGGTTGAAGATGACTATGGACACACTGCCTATCATTGATGAATTTTGCCACTTAACCTTACTCCTTTAAGTGTTACACTAAACTTAAGACCTTCATCCAAATTTCATCATCATAACCATCTTGATTCAAAACTTCTCTGAAGAATACCTCGTAAACTTACACCATATCCCTCACACTCCGTCTATGAATCTTTTTTTTTACTATATTATTCTGGCTGGTGGTCAACTTTCCTTCTAACTTGATTTGCCCTGCCATAACGAACTATGTAACCAGATTCTCCCACAAGATAAATACGTAGCCTCGGTGACATTAGAAAACAGTAATTCAAACCACCAAACCCCTCAACTGAACATGATGACATACAAGATTATTTTACCCCTTGTGTGGCTGGAATCATCAATCCATGAGAAATCATTCCGGGTGAAATCTCCTTCTTAGAGCTCACATTGACCAAGTTTACTTAAAAACGCAGTTTTCATTATCCCTCCTAACGTGACCATGAAATTTATTTATTTATTTTGCTTGTATGGTTATACTCCTTTCTTAGGAAAATCCCTTATCATCAAATACAACGCCATGGCTGACATGGAAACCCAACACAGATTCACCCTAATTTGCTTTCAACCCTATTTGCTTATGTACTTGTTTAACTACCTTGTGGAGAAGACGGCTGGAGTCACCTAGTTGTTGCATATACTAGCTCACACTCACTATTAACTTTTATTTTCTCTATTGGTAAACCTAAACTCTAAACCCTGATGGAGTTGCAAGCCTGAACCTAACAAGACGGATAATTGGACCCTTCCTTTCCATTAAACAACAAGAAAGGTGGTAAACGCACTCCCAAATAATCGATCAAACTCTTGTCATGATGTTACTCATGATAAACCTTGATTTGAATGAAACCCGAATAATTACGTTCTTCGTGTGCCTTTTGTATCTCCCTACTCTAGACCACTAACTCGAGAATATTTTCTCATAAGAAGCTACTTCTAAAACTCGGAGCATATTTTATTGCACATTGGAGGATCAAATCTGTAATCCAAACAACCCCTGCTAGTCTGCGTAAGGCTTTCTTTTTTTTCAAGGACACTTCTTTACCCAACGAACCAAATTGTAAACATGAATCTCTCTAGGTACAACGAATTGGCCAACAAGCTTATTATTCCCCTGGATACACTATGAATCATTTCAGACAGAATACTTAAACTCAATCCTTTCGGACTAACGCTGGGAAAGAATTTGGTTATTCTTTTCTCTGTTTATCACGATTGAATAGCAAAGTAATTGTTGCTTATGGTTGGCGACTAGAATCACTTGCGATGTGCGGCTAGCATGGTGAATTTGCTACGGTACACCTTATATGTAAACACAAATGGTATGTTGAAGTTGGAGATTAGATACAAATCATTAACCAAACCTTAGCACCTTAAGCATCTACGCTTCTGCTTTGACCTTGAGTAATCTGCACTCGCATCAAAGAGGCAGGAGACAAATGCCACTTTACGACCCCCAATAGATCCACTGGAATTAAGTAAGAAACCTTCTAACGATGTTAGACGCGAACCCTAATTCCCGCTAGAGTGATGAAACACATTAATCGATTGCTTCCATATGATGATTCAATATCTTGCTCTGAATGCCCATCCGACTTAATTACTAAACTACTAGAGTGAGTTAGTTTATACCATCCTCTGTTTCTAATAACGGACCTTGATAAGGTCAGTTATGTTATTAAAACCATCCATTGGATATGTTTTCCCTTTCTCGCTAAAAGCCACAACATTGAACCGCACCTCTTATTCTCAGACATCGTGACTAGTTCCCAGACTAAAGTCATATCTTGTGCGTTGGGGCAAGGCGAAGTTGATTATCAAAAGGTTTCTGGCTTGTTTCAATGATAGGAAAATCCCGTTGGGAACGAGAACAAACTTCCATGGACTTCATCATCAAGTATCTTGAACTTTTAGCGTATGCGATACCATTTGAGTAAATCGTTGTTTAATTGACTGATTCGCGCACTTTCTTGTGATCACGACGACTAATAAGAGAAAACAGATCGAACCTTGAACGTCTATTATACAGTTTCGAATACGAAAAGTCGTTGATATTTCCAGAATAAGCGACATGACACCTGACTTGGATCTTCAGTCAAGTTACTTATTAATTTATCTGACCAGTTGATTTCAATTAAAATTTATTTCTTTTCGGAAACATTGGGTACAATGAATTCACTCATGTCATTTGGGGGCAGTGAATGCATAATGACAGATCTCTATACTTGCATCGCATATCTGCAAAATTCAGGACACTCGTTTTGATTACCCCCACTTGGCAGTCCTTCCCCGAATGCCTCTAACTCGCGTAATCCTACAAATTGGAAGATTTAGTAAAAAATTACCGTGACAGCGAATCAAGTATGGCCTATCACATATTCATCATCCTCTCATTAAAAGAAAACATATCATTCGTGACCACACGTGAAACCTCAAAACACATGTTGAATACAATTGCTTCATGAAGTTTTAGTTTCTTAATGCTTAGATCATTCCAAGATAGCTAATTGTCACATTTCCAGTTCATGAATTCACAATGGGTGGAATTTACCTTAGATGTGTATGGTGCAACAATCTCCCCCGACACGTTATATACGTCTGTCATGCTTCTATGATCGTAGGAACGCGGGCCGTTATGGCCTAAAAGAAAATTTAAAGACTTCTAGCTTACTATTCTATTGGCCATATGTTTTTTTTTGTACTAATTTCTCATGAGGACCCACAAAAGGAACTCAACCATTCCTTATCAGCTTAATGTTTTTCTGACTCTTGTGAGTAAAACATGTGACTACCATAACCTGTTACAAGAATTCTCATGCTTGAGCTTCCATGAATTCAATTTATACTTTGGACCAAGTATAAAATGACTCGTATCAATATTCTTCGCTCGACAGCCTAACTTGATCTATAATTAAAATTCTAATATGCGGATTCACCTCGATGTACCGCATTATCATGAGCAGAGTGGCTTAGATCACTAAATCTTAAACGCTAATGTCAGTTCAGCAACGATAACTATACTTAATTACTAGGCATGTAATGAACTCAACCTTACCCATGAAAAGAAATTGGACTATCAAAATTTAACCTTGTAGTGCTTTTTTTTATATTGTTCTATTTCCTTACTTGCGTTTATGCGTATTGTCACAGCCAAGTGCAACAACTTTTACAAACATCAACTCGTTACTTTTACAATAAACCTCTCGGTTATGCTCTTTTAAATCCATGTTCGAATGGATACTTGAACCTCCAGCTTTCTCAAGCACAGTAAAATCATTTATGCTAGACACTTTTCGCCTCTTTGTAACGTTATATGTTATGACGCTTCTATTGTCAATAAACTATGGTTGTAGTTTCAAAACATCTTAATTAAAAATTCCAGGATGAAATTTGTTTTAACAAGGGGATGATGTGACAACAGGAAAAAAACAAATTTACCTAACATTTGCAACACTGTCAAAACATTAACGACACTAGTCTATAGACGAAAAGTCTACTTAATTCATTTTGATCATACATTTATACAGAAAGTCTACTTATTTGCTTAGAAGCTGATATCAATTTACCGGACAAAAATTCTTTCAACAAAGGGATAATGTGACACCTGGTAATTTTTTGTGAACACCATTAACACAAACTCATTTATCTCAAACACTCATTCATGCATTTCACTTATTAGGGTTAATTAAGTGTGTCGGTTATCGGACAAACATTCACGTACCGGTAATTAAGGAATTACTGAATCATGTGGGTCTGACTCCAAACATTGGTGAAAATATTAAAATAATATCTCGAGCATATGTTCATAATATTATCTATGTGAAATTACATTCTAAATGATTATGTGTTTAGTTCATAGCTTGTTTCATGAAATTGCGATAGATTGCGCGTAATTTGTATGTTTTCACCTTTTAAAAGGTCATATTTATGATAAAACAACGAGGCTTTAGTTTTATGAACTTGGGTTAGAATTTAATTTGTAATGATTCGTTATAATCCGGTTTTGGTGTTATAAAGTTCGTTAAAGCCAAAACTGATTCTGGAAGGACCATTCTTGTAAATATAATTTAATATAATATTAAAATAAATAAAACCCTAATACCCACCCCAAACCATCGACTCTTCCTCCCTGGTCCCTCTCATCGATTGCAGCTCACAAACCATCTCCACCATCTTCAATTCAACCTTGGGTCTTGCAATTAGTAGTGTCTTTGAGTGATTCTCAGCATTCCTAACACTAGTTGGTAAGTTTTATCCATTAATTTCATGCTTTAATGAGTTATAATGAAACCCTATATGTACAATGTTTGTATTATTGATGATTATGATGTTAATTGAGGAATTAGAACCCTAGGGATGTCATAAACATGTTAGGGATTGAGTTTTGATGACAACAGTTTGCTGAAAGATCCGTTATTGTTTATTGACTGGTCTGTAACTTGATTTTAAATGATGAGTTTTGGTCGATTCTTGATTCCATGAAGTTCTAATTTCAGTCTAGTTTCCAGAAAGATATAGTTTGTAATTGTTGGACGAGTTTTGAATAGTTTTTATGATTTTACAAAATTATGTGTCAAGGCTGACGTGAGGAGTCAAATTCTGGTCTGTATTCTCGATATCATAACTCTTTTATTGAAAAGTCAAATGGGTTGGTTTTACATCTGAAACTTAAAACTTTTAGTTAGGATTCTAACCCAATTGGCCTTGATTAATTTGGTTAAGTATTGATTTCTAACAAAATAAAAACTCAGTGCTGCGCACTGAAAAAGCTGCACGTGCCTTTATGGTTTGCGTAAATTTTTGTGATTTTTGTGTGCATTGGGAAATTATAACAAAAATATATTTAGAAATATAAGACATTTATTCTACTGTGGTAAATGTTTTATAATTTATTTCTATTATTTGCCTATCTAATAAAATACACCTTTGCATGCTAAAATTTGTCTTATAAATCCAGAATCTGTTCATGTGTTATATGATGAGATGCATGATTATTTGGCTAATACTGGACATATGAATTGTGTTAGAATATCTTTCCACTCATGAAAGTAATATAATTACCAAGGGGTCTTCAGGTCAAACTTGTTGCATTGTGAGTCATTACATGAACCATAGGACTATGTGTTGTTATACACTTGAGTTGCCTAGTTGCATGATCGCACTCTCATAACTTAAACACTTGTACTAGGTAACATTTAGCAAGTCAAGTGCATTCTTATGTTTTTGAGGAGAGTCTATTACACGCGTCAACAGGTGAGTTCATACTTTTCATACTTGCTTTTGGGGAGAAAACACAAAACATTTTCCTATACTTGTTTTCGGGGAGAAAACACAAAACCTTTTCCTATACTTGTTTTCGGTGAGAAAACACGAACTTACTTACATACTGACTTCTGGTGGAAAACACAGTGGCTTATTTTAGATTTTTCGTAATTTCTTATATATCACAAGTTTATACTAGATGCCCTTATATCACTTAAAGTCTTTACGTTACCTTGAACAGATAGGATGGGATCGCGGGGTTATATTGAGTAGTACTACTGGGTTTGACAAACCCCACTCGGGCTAGTCGCGCTGGCATGGCTGTGATGTCGTAAAACGAGTGTTATACTTACCTAACATTTATACGCCAGTGTTGGTGATAGACCTGGTAAGAAGCATACATACAGTCAGCTTCGTTTCAAACGTCTAGTATCTTGTGAATGGGTTAGCTACCCTGGTATATTTGAAATGTGCTAAATCTACTTACATTAATTTTTAATATAACTACCAACCTTGTGTTAACCCTTGAGTATTTATACTTGCCAGGTTACTAGGTATGCTAAGGAGCACATGCATGCATTTGTTTGGAGTTTCATTATAACATGGATATTTACCTTACATTGTTTTACACTTGGATGGGTTGTACATGTTTGAGCATGTAACTACTTTGTTTTTAAAAATATTTACATTTACGCTTCCGCAAACGCAATTACACGGTAACTGGAGTTTCATATTAAATGATGTTTAATATAACAAGTGGCTAGATCCTGGCATGTCACGCGCCTCGCGGTAAAATCCCGTTAGTTGAAATTTGATGGTGTGACAGTCTACTTTGTGCTTGTGTACTGGATTTCAAAGGGAACTGGGAACAACACCTCCCGCTCATTGAATTCTCTTACAATAACAGTTACCACAGTAGTATACAAGCAGCACCTTATGAAGCATTATACGGGCGAAAATATAGATCGCCACATTGTTGGACAGAAGTGGGTGATACTCAAATTACTAGGTCTGATTTAATTTAAGAAACCACTGACAGGATCCATAAGATTAAACAAAAATTGAAAGCCGCCCGTGACTGACAAAAGATTTATGCCGATATTCGTCGAAAACCGTTATCCTTTGAAATAGGCGACAAGGTGTTCTTAAAAGTATCGCCATGGAAAGGTATTATAAGGTTTGGAAAGACTGGTAAGTTAGTCCCGAGATGCATTGGACCTTTTGAAATTATTGCAAAAATTGGTCCCGTAACCTACCGATTAAAATTACCCCTAGAACTGAGCACCATTCACGATGTGTTTCATGTATCGAATCTGAAAAAGTGTTTGACTGATGAAATGACAATAGTACCACTGGAAGATGTTCAGATCAATGAAAAGCTCAAATTTGTAGAGGAACGGGTAGAAATTGTGTACGGGAAAACCAAACACTTACGACATAATAAAATTTCATTAGTAAAAGTTCGGTGGAATTCAAAACAAGGACCCGAATTTACTTGGGAACGAAAAGATGAATTCTGAAAGAAATACCCACACATGTTCCCTAAAAAGAAAACTGATGACACATCAAATTTCAAGGACGAAATTTCTTAACGGGGGGATAATGTGACATTCGTGACAAAACGATGTGTATTTTATTCACTACGTAGCGAGTAAACGATAAATCGGTTAATTCGTAGCGATTAAACGAGTAACCGACTGATACTGAGTATGACCCGTATATATATATATATATATATATATATATATATATATATATATATATATATATATATATATATATATATATATATATATACTGAGGGTTCATATTTGAGTTATATATATGTTATAGAGGCTAACATATTGATATTTAGGCCTCAGCACGTTTAAAACCATTTAAACGAAAAAAAGTTTCGTTTATCGATATGCTATAAGCTTAAACGCAATCGTTAACATCAAAACGAGCATTGTAGCATCCGTTAAGCCGAAAGAGATTTATAAAACACTTATATGACATTTTCTAAGCAATCCATGAAAATATTTTGGATTTTTACAACGAGTCAGTACGTTTTTCTTATTTTACAAAAATAAGCTGAAAAACACTCGTTTTCGCGCTATTTTTCTTACTCGAACTAGTTTTCTTGCGGAAAACCGAACCCGAATTAAGTTTTGGACCGAAATTTACGCGTGGCACAATACCGAGGAACCATTGGGCCAAAAAGGAGGCCTAATAGGCCTTTAAACTTGCGGCCGCAAGGGGTGGTTACCCCACCCTTTTCTAGTAACATGTATATATTATACTAACTTAGATATTTTGACAAACCAAATCAAGAAGCTTCATTTTATGCTGACCATCTTCAACTTTCAGCCAAACCTTAGAGGTAATACATAATTTCTCGTTAATTTCAAGCTTGATTGGTAAGGTTGAAACATGGAAAATTAGGTTTTGATTACTTTTAAACATGTTTAACCATTAAAAAATCATAAAAATTAAGTAAAATCTTTTTTTGAGGTTAACCATGTCTATAAAGCAGTAACATATTGATTTTGGTCAAAAACGCGGATTAGAACATGAAGACGACGTTTTTACGGTTTGAAAGTTCGGTTTAAAACCAAAACCGAAACCCTGATTAACAAGGATGTTCAATGGATGATTTATGCTTGGTGTGATGTTATATGACATGCAGATACACCGAGTTTGCAACCCAAGACCCGGAGAGTCGTTTAAGTTATCGAAAACCGACAAGGTATTACCGGTTAACTCGTTTAGGGGCTGTTTGTGCTTCGATTGCGTTGTGCTTGTTTTTAGGTTATAAAACTTTTCAAGGACATCATGGATCACATAAGTGAGTCCATGTTCAAATTTGGTAATTTTTAAATAAACGGAGAATATTTGGCGTATTTATTACCGTTTATTGGCGTTTATTCGGGAAAAATAAGTAAACTTCATGAAAAATTATGAAAATTTGTTTTGAACCCAGAAATGTTATGTTAAGATCACTGGAAAAATTTGGGAACATTTGGAGATGTATAAGTAGTTTTTGTGCAATTGTGTTTTAATCGAGATTTAACAGTAGAAAAGCGCACAAAAAGACATTTTGGCCAGAGAGTTAGATTTTGGAGATTTTGCAGGAGCTATTTCATGGTATTTTGATTAGTTGGAAAAATTATCGGATTTTTCGGATGTCGTATGATATAAACGGGCTATTTATTACTTAATTATAACACATTTAATGAATTTTTATAAATAGATAATTAAACTTAAAGTTTCTGAACATATTTTTATAAAATTCTAAATATTTTAATTTATTTATAAAAAAATTTCCATAATTTATATATAAGTGCATAATTAGTTATGATTAATCAAAGATTTAAACCATATATTGTTTTAACGAAATCGACAGTTTTATGTTTAACGAACTGACGGGTATGTTAAAATATCAAAAGTGGTCAAATATCATAGTTTGGATGAATTTGATAAAAACGAACTTTTTGCGAGAATTCCGGACAATTTGGGTGGATTATACGCGTTTTGTATAATTAAACCCGTGTGAAAACGGAAACGGATCATGCGATCAATCCAGATACCGAAACCTTAAAATTCTTTTATAAATCAAATTATTTTATCAATCAGTATGTTTACTTAAGTTTATGTGATCTTACCTATTTCCGAAACGATCAATTTGGCTACTCTCGGAAAGCGGTGAAACTGAGCCAAATCTGGTTTTGAACATTTCACAGTATACAACGTCACAATCTAAGACTATGGTCATGTTTTGGGCCTAACAGCTATACTCAGACTAGTTATACAGCCCGATTTAGCTTGAACATTGTACTAGTATTAACAGTACGATATCGGTTATAGGATTCAAGCTATAATCGAGGCACATTACTTACTAACACATATTACCAGCTTGAACTACTATAAGGTGAGTTTCACGACCCCACTTTCTAAATTGTTTAACGAACTTTTGGGGTGGAAAGTATGTTTATGTATACTTATGTACTCGAAAACTTACTTTGATGTGAATTATCTAAGTGCTAACACTTGAAAGGTCTCCCACACGAGTGATTAACTACGAGCCGAAGGCATGTGAATTGTACTATTGGTTTGACAAACCCAATTGACGGGCCTGAGGGGTATGCCGGAACATGTTATTATCAATTGCACATGATCATGCGAACTTTTGTAACATGCTATGTGGTGTTAGACATAGTACATACTTTAGGCAAATAGAGCCAATATGGGCATAGGAAGTGCGTGGGCAGGAGAGGCTACGTAATGGGAACTCGTCGAGGATTCACTCGTGGCTTAGTATAATTACATCACATATTTACAAAACATGAATACTATGATTACGTATATTGGTTTCCGTTCGTACTTTTGAAACTTGAAACTTACCAACTAAACGTAGTTGACCCGTTTTAACATGCTTTTCAGGTAAGCCGAAGTTGGAATGAATTGCTTATGTGCTTGGTGTTAGAACTGAAGTGAATCGTTGTACATAGACGCTAGTATATACTAAAGAATAAGCCTCCACGAAAACTGGTTATGTGATTTTCATATAGTTTGTAAACTTAGTACCAACCAATGTAATATGATGTAAATTAGTTTGTTGAATTTCTTTATAAACAATGTGGTTGATACCAAAGTTATCTGTTACATTCCCGTATTACGCTTCCGCATTAACCTAGTCGGGGTGTGACAACGTGTCATCAGCTAGACGTTTTCTCATATGAGAAACATGGAAGGTTGAATGAGTTCCCTCTAACTCCTAGGGTAAATCTAGCTTGTAAGTCACTTCGCCCACACGCTCCATAATAGTAAACGGTCCAATGTACCTTGGTCTCAAATTCCCTCTCTTTCTAAAACGGATAATTCCGTTCCAAGGCGAGACCTTGAGCATCAGATTGTCACCAACGTTAAGCTCAATCGGTCGTCGCCGCTTATCAGCATACAACTTCTGTCTGTCTTGAGCAACCTTCATTCTTGATCTGATTAAACTTTGAAGATGTTTCTTGAACAACTTCCAAACTTCTGAGCTCTTTCTGACCAATCTCTCCCCAACATACAGGGGTTCAACAACGTCTCCCATACAACATTTCGAACAGTGGCATACCAATTCTTGAATGGTAGCTGTTGTTATAGGAAAACTCTACTAGATACAAATGATCATCCCAACTTCCTCCAAAGTCTAAAACACAAGCACGTAGCATATCCTCAAAGGTTTGGATAGTCCTTTCAGGCTGTCCAACTGTTTGAGGATGACACGCTGTACTGATGTTTAACCTCGTTCCCATAGCTTCATGGAACTTCTTCCAGAACCTCTAAGAAAAACGAGTATCTCTATCCGACACGATCGACAGTGGCACTCCGTGTTTAGTCACGACCTCCTTGATGAACAAACTTTCTAACGTTTCTAAGGAGATAGTCTCTCGTATAGGCAGAAAGTGAGCACTCTTGGTCAAATGGTCCACAATCACCCAGATGGTATCATGATGCCTAGCAGTATGAGGTAGCTTAGTTATGAAGTCCATGGTGATGTGTTCCCATTTCCATTCAGGTATCTCCAGCGGTTGCATCTTTCCATAAGGCTTCTGATGTTCGGCCATGACTTGTAAACAATTTAAGCACATACTGACATAATCTACTACATCATTCTTCATTTCTGGACACCAGTAAATACTTTTCAAATCTTGGTACGTCTTCGTGGTTCCTAGATGAATTGAATACCTTGACTTATGATATTCGTCTAAGATTCGACATCTAAGATCTCCATGGCGTGGGATCCACAAACGGTCAAACCTAGTCTTAACACCTTCCATCAACTCGTTTTGCTGACCGAAGATCCTTTCCTTATTCACTAGCCCTTCATTTACCAGCACTTCTGACTGCACTTTGATGATTTCTTCAAAAATACTTGAGTTCATAATCAGCTGGTATGACTTCACTGTTGCAATGACTTCCTCATTCTTATGACTTAGTGCGCCGGCGACCACATTAGCTTTACCATGATAATACTTAATGTCGCAGTCGTAATCCTTTATCAATTCTAACCACCTCCTCTGCCTCATGTTCAGCTCCTTCTGCTCGAAGAAGTACTTCTAACTCTTATGATCTATGTAAATAGTGCACTTGGTACCATACAGATAATGTCTCCATATCTTGAGAGCATGTACTACTGCTGCCAGCTCCAAATCATGCATTGGATAAGTACTCTCGTGAAATTTCAACTATCTAGACGCATAAGCTATCACCTTTTCTCGTTGCATCAACACACAACCTAGCCCACGATTTGAAGCATCAGTGCACACAACCAAATCCTCGTCACCATCGGGTAAAGAAAGGATTGGAGCTTGCGTGTGTCTTCGCTTTAATTCCTCAAAAGCTTACTCTTGAAACTTACCCCAACTGAATACTACCGACTTTCGGGTCATACTGGTCAACGGTGCAGCTATCTTGGAGAAACGTTCGTTGAATCTCTTATAGTAGCCATCTAACCCTAAGAAGCTTCGTATGTCAGTCGGGTTCTGCAGAGTTTTCCAATTTGTTATCACCTCAATCTTAGCTGGGTCCACGGTAATCCCTTCAGGATTGATCACGTGACCAAGAAACTGCACCTCACGCAACCAGAATGCGCATTTCAAAAACTTAGCATACAACTTCTCCTCTTTCAAAACCTCCAGGACTTCTCTTAAATGCTTAGCATGATCGGTCACGCACGTTGAACAAATCAATATATCGTCAAGGAAAACGATATCTGACTTGTGTAACATCGGCCGACACACGAGGAACTCGTAGTATCTATACCGTGTTCGAAACACTGTCTTAGGGATGTCTACCTCCTTCACTTTCAGCTGATGATAGCCTGATAAAAGGTCTACTCTTGAGAACCAACTCGATCCTTGTAGTTGATCAAACAAATCATCGATCTGTGACAACGGATATCTGTTCTACACCATAAGCTTGTTCAACTCACGATAGTCTATACACATTCTCAAACTTCCATCCTTCTTCTTAACGAACAACACTTGTGTGCCCCACGGGGAAACACTCGGTCTTATAAAGCCTTTATCGAGGAGTTCTTGTAGTTGGGACATCAATTCTTTCATCTCGGACGGTGCTATACGGTAAGGCGCTTTTGCGACGGGCTGGGCTCCTGGAATTAAATTTATATGGAATTCTATCTCTCGCTCTGGCGGAAAACCCGGAAGATCCTCAGGGAATACTTCTGGGTAGTCGCGCACGATAGGAACGGCTTTCATTTCTTTCGTCTCAGCCATAGCGTTGACAACATACGCCATGTAGGCACCGCACCCTCGCCTTAACAAACCTTCAGCTTTTATCATAGAAATGACATTTAGCCCAGAATTTTCCTTATCACCATAAACCGTCACCGCACTACCGTCCAAGGACTTTAGCTTTATTATCCTACTCTTACACACAATCTGAGCCTCATACTCAGACAACTAAATTCCCAAAACCACATCGAACCCTCCTAAGGTCATAACATACAAAGTAACAGGGAACTCATGTCCTTCTAACTCTATCTTACAGTCCTTAACCATTTTCATTATTTTAACCGAAGTGACACTAGCGGTTTCTACTATAAAAGTTTCAGACACTCGGCAACATTTCATTTTAGCTAATTTACTAAATGGGGTGGCTATGAAACTTTTGTTGGCACCAGAATCAATTAATACTAAAGCGGATATACCGTTTACTAAAAACGTACATGTGACAACATCTGGAATCTTTTTGGTTTGTTCCTGGGTTAACATGTAAGCTCTGGTCTTCGGCATAGTCTGATCAGCATCATTTTTTTCCACTCCCTCCAGTCCCACCATCGTTGCATTCCTTAGCAAAATGGCCCGGCTTACAGCACTTATAACATGCGGGTTTTGCGGTACAGTCGTGAGCATTCGATCCCAGCCTACATTCTCCACCATGAGCCTTACCACAGTTCTAGCAAACATTAGATCCTTTGCCCCACTTACACTCACCCCATGCATCTTTCCACAGGTCTTACACAACCTCTTCTCCCAAATCTCGACTGCTTGTTCTTAGGGTTCCACAACTGAGTACCAGGTCGTTTAACAGGAGCAACCCACTTCTTATCTTTCTTCTCTTCCGCCACCACGTCGTCTGCCGACAAGTCGTCGTAAACCATTCTCGCGATCCCTACAGCTAAATCAAAAGTACCAGGTCTACTAGCCTTTACTAAGAGGCGAACATTCTGTGGCAGTCCTCTAATGTAACACTTGATCCACTTGGCCTCAGTGTTCATCTTGTCTGGCACCAGCCTTACATGAAGTTGAATTCAGTGGTGTATTCGCGGTGTGTCATCTTACCCGCCTTCAGACTCAACAACTTCATTTCAACCCTTTCAACCTCTTCATCCGCACAAAACCTCTTCATCACCAATTCTTTCAGATCATCCCAACACATAGCTTTGATCTCCTCCCGGGTCTTCCTCTGTTCAACAAATTCCCACCAGTACATGGCTTCATCACCAAAAGATTGGGTAGCATAACCCACATCTTGGTCAGGACGGCATTCACTGATTCGGATAACCTTGTCCATCGCGGTTATCCATTGGAGAGTAGCGATTGCGTCTCCCAAACCAGTTAGCTTCGGCGGGTCACAACCTTTGAAAGACATAGTTGCACCCACCACCTCGGCCTCTTTTCCTATCATCAACTTTCACCGACTTAACTACACTTGATTCCTCATTCTCCCTCTCATCATCCTTCTTACTCTACTCCCCGGACTTCTCAACTCTTCCATGGCTTCTAGCAGACCCTTCAGGAGTCAAGTTCATCACAGCAGCGGCTACAGCTTGAACTATGGCTTCTTGAACTATAGGGTCAAGCCGATACCCTTCGTTGTTGCTCGGTTTTCGTCTAGATGCACTTCCTTCGTCTCCTGTGTTTGAAGTTGTTTCTACCGAAGGTTGTTGGACAAGACGAGCCCAGCCACGACGTCCAGTGCGACCTCCTGCTCTCCCAACTTCTCTAGCTCCAGCCACTGTATTCTAAAAGGGAAAACACAAACGTCATCACTCAAGGAATTATTTAGTACATTGATACTAAGGCTAACATGTAATAATAGTTGCCAACTATTATTAGCTGATCACGTACTTTTCGTGTCCTATACACTTCCCTTTATGAGTCTATTTGTGCTACGTATACTCTTAAACAGTTAATTAATCAAACAATCAAGAATTCATATCCCTAACATACACATATCCTTTCTTTAGCAGTTAAGCTAACATTAACATTCATTATTCAACCATACACTTAACCTTTACTGAGCTTGTTTGAGTGACACATGGTATTCTTGAACTGGCATCTTATTTCTTTTCTTACTTAAATCCCATTCTTTGTTCGAGTCTAAGCATGTATGAAGCTTAAATCTCTCGAACATTGCTCTGAAACCAACTTGTAAGGCCCCGTTACCGGTGCCCTACACTGGACGTTGGATTTATTCACAAACATAGTTCTAAATATCAGAGTTAATCTAACATATACGCGGAATATAAAACATTCATAAAACATTATATAATAATTCATAACTTGTCTTAATCAAACACACTTGTCTTTCAAATTAAACATCAAATCATAAAAACAACTTTAGTCTTCAGATGCCAGCTTCTTTATTCGACTACCATGTACCCTGCTCAAGCTAGCTGCTTCATCATACTCACCTGCGTGCATACTAAAAGTCAGCTACGCTGAGTGAGTTCTAGATAATCATACATCATACAATACATACATTTACCTTCAGTTATGCATTCGAAGATACATAATAATTACTTTACTAACTTACTTTCATTACATAACTTCATAAATACATACATTCATACTTTATTACATTCATACTATATAAATACTGTCCCTTCTATCTCATATATTATTAGGGTCTGATCTCTCTTTCCTTTGTCTATCTTAGATATTATTAGGGTCTGATCCCTTTCTTGTCTATCTTATATATTAATATGGTCTGATCCCTCTTTCCTTTGTCTATCTCCAATATTTACGGTCTGATCCCTTTCTTGTCTATCTCAGATATTATTATGGTCTGATCCCTTTTTTACTTCATTATCTCAAATATTATTAGAGTCTGGTCCCTTTCTTCTCTATCTCAGATATTATTATGGTCTGATCTCTTACTTCTTCATCTTCGTACATATTGTCTTTACATACCCGTAATATACATATACTTTCTTTTATCATTCATACATACTCATATGTTATACATATATCAAGCATACACATTCAGTTATCATATACATACCTCCCTTATCAATACGTGCAATATCCAAAGATCGTTCACGTACCGACAAGCATTCATTCACATTCAAAATATATATATGCATAAAGAACATATAAATCATACATGGCATACTTTAACCAATTAAGGTAAGTGTATTAAGTATCCACATCCAGTATGCATACAGCCCCGAAAACATAACAAGGAATGGGGCTAGAAACTCACCTTAACTCGGTTACGCTCACCGTTAATGGTAATCCCTTTCTTTAGTTGTGCACGGCTAACTATATAACAATTACGCGTATTAATTACTATCACTATACATATCGTAACTCAGATTTAATTATAACCCTCAACGAATGGGGGTCTGGGGGCAGCGATCCTGGCAACGGGGTTCGAGGGGCGGCAACCCCTAGCGGGGTCCAAGGGCAAAGCCCTTCGCTGGAGTTAAGCTGTCTTAATACATTTTCCATTAGGATTTTTAAATTGTTATATTATTCTCTAACTCATTCGCTATAACGAATTAGGCCTAATTCGTTATCTGCCCTTGATCTGATTCGTTATCCTGGTTCGTTATTCTGATTCGTTATCTTAACATAGCGAATTGGGTAACTAACGAATCACTTGTTTCGTTATCTTGACATAACGAACTGGGTGAGCTAATTCATTATCTTGGCATAACGAATGGGCGAGTAACGAATTACCCGATTCGTTCTCTTGATCCGTTCATAATAAAAAATAGCAACTGTTCTTATCCAAACTTTGACTAAGGGGTCAAGGTCCAAATTGGTAAGAACAGACGCAGTCAACCCTAGTAGATCTGCGATTAATCCCTCAAATGATGACGAAACAGCATGATTTTGGTATCATTGAACACAGATTAACCTCGCCTACAAATCCCAATTCATTAATCACCCAAATATTGTGTTCTACACTGCGCAATTTGAACATATATGCATACGGCTCATTTACCCCCGATTAATCTATCAAACTTTAATGGATTTTACTGGGAGTTGTTTCGTTTGATTAGGTTTTATCATATCTACAGATCTATGGATTTTAAACAAGACGAACACGTGTTTGTCTATAAAATGTACATGTAATGAGTCTATCTACGAACACGACCTAGTATTGATATAGGTTTGGTTCGTCACCACGTTCTAGCACCAACAAGCTTGGGTTTTCACCTTAGGATCTTGGCACGGGATATAGGATGGTGTTTGTGTGTGTTTTTCAAGGTGTAGGCTATGGTTTAGAGATGGATAAAAATGGAAAGGTTTAGCGTTTAAGGGGTATTTATACTCCCTTAAGCCCATGTACCAAAGGCCTATTCCATCTCCTAAAGTACAAGCCCGCCCTCTTATAGTTTGTTATCTAAACCGATGCACGACACATTATTTGAATAAACGAAATTTCATTTATTAATATAACCGAAAATAGGATGTTACAGAAAGGACCTTACTTGCTCATTTACATTTGTTAATGGAATTGTAGATTTTTATGTACTTATATCAAAACTTGTGTGAACTCACCAACTATTCGTTTAGCTAACTTTATTTTATATATATGTTACAGGTATAATTATTAGATGATGAAACGGAGAAGACACTAGAACTTAGGTTATATTAATAAATGGCCAAGTTGTTAATTTTTCTTGTGTTTTCTTTGTAGTTCTTGTTACAAACTTGTGTACTTGATGTTTAATATAATTATTGATAATATTGTCACTTAATAGTGTCACATGTGTTTTGAGCAATCTGTACGTCACACTCGGGCGTAATCTGCTTTAGCTGGGGTGTTACATATTGGTAACAAAGCCGTGACTATAAGATAGGACATTAGAAGTAGTGTTCTAGTTGGTTATAGCTTATTTTTATTTATTTAGGGCTGCATGATTAGAAATTATGTGGGCTCTATATGATTGTTCAATGCACATTATTTGGTTATTATTGATTTTTTTATGCCTCATGTAGACAAATGTTGTTATAATTTGTCTCATGTACACTAACATCACACAAGTCCAAGACTTATGCCTAAAAACAGATTTTCAAAAATTTTCAACAATCGATTTTCTTTTGGTATCCGAGAATTCTTCTTTTTATAGATGATTCTATATGGCAGGTATGTAGTAACTAGGGGGAATTGTGCTTGTTTTCTGAACTCTTGACACCAAGGTTATTGAAACCTAAGGATAAGCAATGCGCATAAAGTCCAATCAAATGCGGGACCCGGTTGCTAACCTGGATAGTTCGGAAAGGGCATGAAACTTATTAGGCCAATACATACCACCCCAACACCATATGAATAACAACTTTAAAGCTTTCAACATGGCCATGTCCTCTTTGTGAAAAGGAATATGGTTGCACTCATAAGGATGTCATACAAGTCATGGTAGTTCATGCGACGTGCGACTCTGACCCTCAATGTTTTACCATGTGTTTCTGAACTGAATGTCTACCAAGTTGTGGTAATACACGAATACCCAGCTTTCGGTTCGATTTAATTACGCATTTTGATTTTTTTTTGTGTTGTAATACGAGAATAGTCGAGTTTCAACGTGATTATTTTAGTTATATATTCATTTAGTATTTTTTTTATTGAAAATTCGAAAAGTCATGGTGATACATGAATAGTCGAGTTTCAATTCGATTATTTTATTTCTATATTCATTTACTCTTATGGTTTAAAATTGAAAATTTGAAAAGTCATGGTGATGCATGAATAGTCTATTTTCAATTTGCTTTCTATATTTGTAGCTATTCATTTATTTTTATGGTTTGAATTGGGAATACAAAGAGTCATGGTGGCACATGAACGCACGATTTTCAATTTGATTTCATTAATTTTTTTAAGTTTGATATATTTTTCATTTGCTTATTCAAAAATTTGTGAATTTGTTTTTATGGAAATGAGCATTCCAATTTCAATTTCAAATTTTAATTCATGTGATTTTATTCCTTTACTTATTTTTCTTTTAGATTTATATGGATTAATTCTGAAGTTTCTTTTGGTTGTAAATACGAATTTAATATTTACGTCCCGTGTCACGCGAACCATCAACGTATCGCAACATATCGTCTTGTTACCCTCGACGTCGCCCTAAAACTCCACTCGTAAAATGACAACCGATTATCACGTTGTTGATCGTCGTGATCCTGACTACGATAACCCAAAATACATCAATAGAAAATTCAAAACTATGCTTGAACCATCCAAACTCAACACAACTCCTGGACACTCAAACTTACCCCAACAAACTTTGCACGGGGAAACACCCTTTGTGTAACATGCGTAAATCCAACCACTCCATTAACATATAATTGTGATAATTTCAGCCACCACCTGTTACAAAAAAAAAAAAAAACCTTCAACATCATCTATTCCCCCAACCATTTATCCCAACTATATGTCTTATGCTCGTACATCCAGAATTATATCATTGCAGTAACCCGAGTACCCCCGCAGTACTCAAAAAGGCCTAACTTTTTATAACATCAAGAAAATTTCAACTTCAAAATGTCAACCTTTCAAAGTATAGGGACCAAAAATATCAAAATTTCCAAACCTTAGGGTTTAAATTGAAAATTATGATTTTATGTCCCATCGTGATACGCGACGGGACAAAGGATAAGCCAATCGCGTATCGTGAAAGGCTTGGTCAAACCTTCTAGAAGTGGGTCAACGGAGATACGCGATCATCGTTGAAGCTACGTCATCGCGTATCGCGATGACGTGGTCTGACACCTCTGACACAAGTTATGCCTCGTGCCTATACGTGGCACACCGTCTACCACGTGTCCCGACACGTGGCCACACGTGGCACGTCGTCCGCCACGTGGCACACCATCTGCCACGTGGTACCACGTGGCAGACCTACATGGTGACTGGCCTGGGCTACTTCGCGATACGCGAAGGGTGCTCAGGAGGCCATCGCGTATCGCGAAGGGTCTCTAGATTTTGTCTATAAATAGCAAGTCCGGGATCTCACAATTCACATCCAAAACTCAGCCATCCAATCTCTCTCTAACGTCTCTCTAAGATCCAACAGTCATATACTCGACCCACCTCGATAAGCGTGCCCCGATTTCTTGTTTTCCGTGCCAACGTTTTCTCGAATTTCGTTCCACTCCCCACCAACATATCGACCAAGAAGGTGTTTGTTATATCTCGACAACAAGATGGTGAGTCTCGTAAGACGTGCCAACAAGTGATGAAAGATTGGTGTTATCATTTGGCGGGCCAAGGAAAGAGTCCCAAGAAGAAGTGCTGAACGAGAAGGAAATTCAGGTGAAGCGGCATTGGAGTGCTTCTCGAGTTATTAGGGTTTCTATAAGCCAAAAAAGGTTGGCGTATCGCCAATGAAAATAATAATAAAATATTATAAAAGGCATAAACGTTAAGTCGAGGTTATACTCGATACCTCGATAAAATAAAAGAAAACATAACAAAGAAAGAGTAAAAGATAAGATTATGAGTATTGATAAATATATATATATGTGTATAAGTATATATATTCTTTGTTATGAAAATATTATTTAAGAAATAATAACTATTCTTAAATAATAAAAGAAAAGAATACGTTTCTTAGAGAAGAAGAAATGTATGGTTTTATAAATAAACTAAAGGTTTATAAATTACTTTTAAAACTAAAGGTTTTAATGTAAAAAGTGATTTTGAACTAAAGGTTCATCGAGGTAAAGTTTATAAAATACGACTAAAGGTCCAAAGCTGGATTGTATATCCGACTAACAATTGGTTATACTCGTACTATAGATGCGAGATAGCAACGGGAAATACCCTCGGACGGTGTTTGAAGCCGATCCAAATCAAAAGGTGAATACGCCCCAACTTTTACAAACTTGTTTTCAAACGAGTCAACGTGTTATATGAAAAACTTTACATGAGACTAAGTGTTTCTAAAACATTTATACACGAGGGTATAAATATTGGCCTCAGGCTATCGTGTATGTTTTTCTGGATCCTTTCATATGTGGTGGGCACACCACATCTGGTCACAATTACGCTCGCGTTCGGGGAGTATGACCGTGTGTATACGCATAGGCAATCAACTAGTCGAACGCAGCGGTGTTTGCTGGGGGAACCGGGTATAGAGACTTTAGTTTATGAATTTTATTGTTTTAACTTGAATATTCCTAAGCCACTTTGGGCGGAGGCCTACGTAGTCTCGAGGGGTAATTAAGTAAAGAAAATATTTTAGCGTCAGCATATTCACCAGCATTCGTTACTGACGTGTTTTCTTACATTTTTGCAGGTGATCAAGGTTAGCACTTGGAATGACGAAGTGCGAAGATATCCGATGGCTCGGATTTATTTTGTATAAACTTAAAATAATAAAATGGTGGTTTGTAATTAAAAACAAGTAATGCTTTTGTTATAACTTAAAACGGGTATTTTATAATCCCGTCTTTTGAAATGTAAATAATACATTTTAAATTCACAAATTATAAAGTCTTCCGCTATTGAACGTAACTCTGATTTATTTACAATTGTGGTACCAACATGTCATATGCCTAGGCCGTGGTTTGGGGTGTGACAAGTGTTGGTATCAGAGCCATCAATCTTAGCGAATTAGGTATTATAAGTTAATACCTAAGCTTCGATCCAAGTATAGGAATTAATTGTTTTATTTGAAACAGGGATAAGATAGGCCGGTAAACCTTTTCCTTCCCTCCTCATTCTAAACCACCCAAATTGTTAGATGTCATTCACGAGCATGATGGAAAACTTTGTACGCAAGGCTAGAGAAGCTGGAATCGCCGAACCTTTTCCCGAGGATAACAGGAGTGAAGGCTAATATGAAGCATTCTTCGATCAAGACGTAGAGCATGACCTAACTAAACCTGTATCTACCCCGGAACCAAGCACTATCTAATAAATGTTCCCGATAGCCCACCAAAACAAATAAGTGAACCACCGAGGCATTCAAGCTATCATCCGCCAATAATACCCATGTACCATCCCTCTGAAGTTCCAACATACCATCCATTAGAGATCCCCACATATCAACCATCGGAGATACCACCTTACTACCCATCTAGCAATCCAACATATTTACCACTAAACCCTCACCCACATATGCTTTCCTCTCCAATCGACCAATTAAAGAAGAACCAAGGTCCCCATCATCTAACTGGATGCAATGCCATTCCGATCAACGAAGATGGCATACCGGAAGCTCTACCTTCAATTCAGTTGTCTCCCAACCCAATAACGGTGAAGGACCGACCCGTAAGCCCAAGATGAGGGTAATGATGCCCTATGAAAGTTTCCGAATGCCACCAATTGTGAAGGAGACCGTTCAAATCATGGAGGAAGAGGAAGAGGAACCTGAAACAGAAGAGGACCCTGAGGAAGAAGAAGATCTAGAAGAAGAATCTGAGAAAGAACCAGAGGAAGAGTACCCTGATAATCCCAACGAGATGTCAATACCTATGGAGGAATCACTCACTTTCCAAAACCCAAGTTATGGTTCTATCGACCCCTATGTTCAATACCTCTAGAAACTCAAGAACCAAGCTTCATCAAGTTTTCCACCTTTTCAAGGCACGATCCTAACAGAAGAAGAGCAAGCTAATGAAATCCGAGAACGGATTGAAGTTGCCGAAGCTTTCTTCCACTGTTCATCCGATGTGACCATATCCCTTATCCAGAACCAAGAAATCATTATGACATGGTGACGATGGGTTACCGCAACCCACCTCCAAGATATGGATACCCCTAACGAAATCCCGCCGTCAAAAGAGGAACACTTGGACCGCGCTTTGCATGAGTCGGACGATTTGAGGAAGAAGATATCCGTTGATGGAAAGAAAAAGAAGAAGATAGGAGAGACGCTTCTTCGGAAATGCAACAAGTTAACCAAGGTGGTGAGGAAGTTCATGAGAAATTGAAGATGGTGAGGGACGTGATGTGAAAGTTTGTGTATTAATGTAATCATATGTGATATGTGATATATGTGTAACAAAGAACGTTGAGAAGTTCTTAAATAAAGATAGGATAATCAATATTTATATATCTATCAAACGATATATATATATATATATATATATATGTGTGTGTGTGTGTGTGTGTGTGTGTGTGTGTGTGTGTGTGTGTCGTAAAATAGATATATATCCTTTCATGATATATATATTGATGTGAAATAAAATATATGTTTAAAACAGGAAAGTTGTTAAAATTTTAGTTAAAGACATATTGAAAAGAAAAGGATAATGCCTGAACAAAGTAACAACATATAAAAAGCTCGAAAAGAAAATGAAATAAGAAAAGAAAAGGGGAAAGACCCCGAGAATAAACAAAAAGAACCAATTCCCGAAAAATATATGAGTCAAATACAAAAGATGATAAACGATGCGGTTAGAGAAGAATCTATAGCAAGATCCCAATCGAAACACTCAAAACATTCTCAATCTGTTCATCTTTCCCATAAATCTGTAAAGTCTCGTGCGAAACCGTCTCGTGTCGAAGAGACTGTTCATGAATCGAATTCTGATGGCGGAATGCGCCAAGAAATCAAGAAACTGAATATTGGAGGTTGCTCTTTTAAAGATTTCAAGTATTTGGGCCTAAAGGAATTCCATAGAGATAAAGGAGCTATCACAACTGTTAGATGGCTTGAGGAAATGGAGTCGATTGTCATAATAAGCAAATGTGCGCGACAAGAAATGATACAATACTCCGCGCAAATGTTTAGAGGTGAAGCGTTGGAGTGGTGGAACACACTAATTTTGAGCAAGGGACGTCAAGTTTTATACGACCTTTCTTGGGAAGAATTCAAGGCAATGATAATGGCGAAATTATGTCCGATGCATGAAACCGACCAAATTCAAACAAAGTTTTTTAATCACAAGGTCGTGGGGACAAATCTCCGAGAATACAACACCAAGTTCCATGAGTACTGCCGCTTAGTTCCCCATTTGGTTAATCCTGAATCCAGCAAGGTTACACGCTATATTTGGGGACTGCCACGGGAAATCCGCGATATGGTGAGGTCTCATTTACCTCAAACTGCCGACTCCGCGATGGAGTTAGCTGGTTATCTGATGGGCGGCCTTGTCCGCAACAAAGAAGAAGATAAGAAAGTGTCAACAATCAGCAACCAAGGGAGAACAAGTGGAGGCACCAACTACAAAGGCAAAGGCACAAATCAAAGCGGATTTGGGTACAACTCAAACGCACCATTTTGTAAGACTTTCTGGAAACGCCACCGAGGGCAATGTCAGTATACTTCATCAACTGTTTGTGAATCTCGCCAAAGACCGGGCCACGCTGCTGATGACCATTGGAAGAAGAAGATGACGTGTTATAAATGCAAGGAGATGGGGCACCTATGTTTTGAGTGCCTAAAGAACAAACCCGCGACTAGTGGTGCGGGTGGAAGTGACCAGAACAAGAAAGGAAATGCAAGAGTCTTCTTACTTGACACGAAAAAGACCGCTGACATGCCGGAAACCATCACCTGTACGTTTTTAGTCAACGACACCTATGCTAGAGTTTTGTTTGATTCGGGTGCCAGTTTGAGTTTTATAGATTATAGCTTTTTTAGTCTATTAAACGAACCTTTAACAAAGTTAAATAAAACTCTAAGTGTCGAGACTGCTAGTGGCGAAATCGTTAAAATCTTTGAAGCCCTTGAAAACGGAAAAATTTTCTTAGCTGGTTATATTCTGCCTATTCAATTGTTGACTATGACTCTTGCTAGTTTTGATACTGTAGTTGGTATGGATTGGTAATCTGGTAATCATGCTCGTATCATTTGCAATAGCAAAACCGTCGAACTTCAAGCCCCCGATAAACGAACCATTCGAATTGAAGGGGACAAAGACGCTGGCCAAGTTAGCATAATTACTATGATTAGGGCTAACAAATGTTTGAATCAAGGATGCTTAGCATTCATGGCCTACGTCACTGAAGAATCCAAACCAAAGGAGATAAAGGACGTACCTGTAGTCTCTGATTTTATGATGTCTTTCCTGATGAACTTCCCGGAATTCCTCCCGATCGTGAAGTAGAGTTTAAGATTGATCTTATTCCTGGTACTGCTCCGATCGCAAAAGCACCATATCATCTTGCTCCGACCGAAAAGAAAGAATAAAAGAAACAACTCGACGAGCTTCTCGATAAAGGCTTTATTCGACCGAGTTCATCACCATGGGGAGCGCCAATTCTATTCGTCAAGAAGAATGATGGATCCATGCGTATGTGTATCGACTATCAGGCGTTGAACAAAGTCACAATCAAAAACCGCTATCCACTTCCTCGAATCGATGATCTTTGTGACCAACTTCAAGGTGCTAGTTTATTTTCCAAAATCAACCTTCGTTTCGGCTATCACCAACTCAAAGTTCAATCCGAAGATATTCCGAAAACCGCATTCCGAACAAGGTATGGCCATTATGAGTTCACCATTATGCCATTTGGACTTACTAATGCACATGCCGCATTCATGGACATGATGAATCGTATTCATCGACGACATACTTATTTATTCTAAGTCCAAGGCTGATCATGAAGTCCACGTCCGAACTTTACTTGAAATACGTAGAACCGAGAAGTTGTACGCCAAGTTTTCAAAATGCGAGTTCTGTTTGCACGAAGTGCAATTTCTTGGGCATGTCATAAATGTGAATGGTATTCAATTCGATCCCGCTAAAATTGAAGCCATCTCGATGTGGGAAATTCCAAAGTCACCAACTGAGATTCGAAGTTTCTTAGGTTCGGCCGGCTATTATAGAAGTTTCATTGAAAAGTTTTCTCGTATAGCCGTTCCCCTAACTTCCTTGACTCGTAAAATCATTAAATATGAATGGGAAACAAAGCAACAAGAGGCATTAGATATACTTAAACAAAAACTCACCCAAGCACCTATACTGGCCTTGCCAGAAGGTACTGAGAATTTTGTTGTCTTTAGTGACGCGTCTCATTCCGGTTGGTATGCGTACTAATGCAACGCAAGAAAGTAATCGCCTATGCCTCTCGTCAACTCAAGGTACATGAAAAGAACTACACAACTCACAATCTAGAGTTAGGCGCCATAATCTTTGCACTTAAGATATGGAGGCACTATCTCTATGGAGTAAGATTTACTGTGTACACCGATCATAAAAGCTTAAAGCATATTTTTGATCAAAAAGAGCTTAACATGCGCCAACGACGATGGATGGAAACTCTCAACGACTATGACTATGAGATCGTTTACCATGAAGGCAAAGCCAACGTCGTGGCTGATGCCTTAAGTCGCAAGGAACATGAGAAGCCAAAAAGAGTCCGAGCGTTGCGGCTAGAACTTCAAGTCGATCTACTGGAGCAAATCAAATCTTCCGAAACTCAAGCGATCAATGAAAACCAAATATCCGACGAAAAACGTAATGGCACCATCGACTCGCAAGTCAACGGTGACGTTGGTATCCTTAGACTCGGTAATAGGATTTCGGTACCAATCTTTGGAGACTTGCATGAGAAAATTTTGAACGAAGCTCATAAGTCCAAGTACATGATGCACCCCGGTAGTGACATAATGTACCAAAATCATAGACCAAACTACTGGTGGAATGGGATGAAAAAGGACATCGCTTCACATGTGGCGAAATGTTTAACTTGTTTGAAGGTCAAGGCTGAACACAGAAAGCCTTCGGGATTGCTTTAGCAACCCGAACTTCCCGCATGGATGTGGGAGTTAATTACCATGGATTTCATTACCAAACTCCCTAAAACTACTCGACAACACAATGCAATTTGGGTTATTGTGGATCGATTAACAAAATCCGCACACTTCATACCCATCAATTAATCGTACTCTATGGATAGACTAGCACGTATTTATGTGAACAACATCATTGCTTTGCATGGAGTACCGTTGTCTATAATTTATGATCGAGACAGTAGTTTCACGTCTCAATTCTGGAAAAAAGCTTCCAACAAGCGTTAGGCACCAAGCTAAACCTTAGCACTGCCTATCATCCACAAACTAATGGGCAAAGCGAAAGTACAATTCAAACGTTGGAAGACATGCTCCGCGCTTGTGTGATTGATCTAGGTGGAAGTTGGGATGACCACTTACCCCTAATGGAATTCTCGTACAACAATATCTATCACACAAGCATTCAAGCCGCACCATTTGAGGCATTATATGGTCGTAAATGTAGAACGCGCGTGTGCTGGTCTGAAACCAGAGACAATCAATTATCTGGACCCGAGATAGTCCAAGAAACCACCGACAAGATTCTTCAAATCCGAGAACGACTTAAGACGGCACGTGATCACCAAAAGAGTTACGCCGATGTCTGTCTTAAGCCGTTGGAATTTAATGTTAGTGACAAAGTACTTTTAAAAGTCTCGCCTTGGAGAGGCGTTGTTCGCTTCAGAAAAAAAGGAAAGCTAAGTCCTCGATTCGTTGGACCCTTCGAGGTACTTGAACGAATTGGCACTGTTGCATACCGGTTGTGACTGCCCGACGAAATGCAAGGGATACATGATGTATTTCATATCTCGAATCTGCGAAAATGTTTAGCTGATGAATCTCTATCGATGCCTTTAAAATATGTTGAAATAAATGAAAACTTAAAATGTGTTGAAAAACCAATTCAAATAGAATATTCGAAAACAAAGAAACTAAAAAGAAGAACATTGAAAATTGTGAAAATCAAATGGGACTCACGAAGAGGGCCCGAGTATACATGGGAACTCGAATCCAAAATGAGAAGGAAATACCCCCATCTATTCTAAGGAATGCAATCTCGAGAACGAGGTTTATTTCAAGGTGGAAAGTATGTAACATCAAGAAAATTTTGAGTTCAAAATGTCAACCTTTCAAAGTATATAGACCAAAAATATCAAAATTTCCAAAACTTAGGGCTTAAATTGAAAATTCTGTACCTCACGATACGTGACGGGACAAAGGATAAGCCAATCGCGTATCGCGAAGGGCTTGGTCAAACCTTCTAGAAGTGGGTCAACGGCGATACGAGATCATCGTTGAAGCTACGTCATCGAGTATCGCGATGACGTGGTCTGCCACCTCTGGCACGAGTTCTGCTACGTGTCCACTCGTGGCACTGTCAGGTCCCCGATTTCAGCAGGATCTTACTCAAATCATGTCATAACACACACAAATAATTGTGCCGACAAGAGAGTTAATGACGGGTTTCTATAATTAGAAATATTATTGTTTATTAAAGGCGGAATCAATAATAAACAGAGTAGTTGTAATCAATAATCAAAGATAACTAACACAAACAAGATTCACTCAAAAGATTTCCATTTATACGAAGTTCATCATACAAAGGGTAATCGATTTAGGGTTTCTTGAAGGAAAGTTTATCCTAAGACAGCCGTCACACACAAAAATATTCTCTCTCAATTAATGTGTCTCCTTGGCCGCCGTTTTTCCGTCCTTTTTTTTAGGTGTGCCCTAATTATTCCTTTTATAGGCCTGACACCCTTAGACAGGTGTCATTCCTTCTAGAAACCCTAAATGATAAAACATATTCAAATTACATATTCAGAAATAATCCAAAGTGTAAAACAAGTCTTCCGGGTAGGCTTTGCATCAATCTTGTTTTTCCGAGTATGCTCTGCCATCCTTTAGGACTTGGTAATATAGAAGTGTGCTTGGGATCAGTTTCCGGGTAGACTTTACTTGAAGAGAATTTTACCAAGTAAATACTCACCGGGTAGACTTCAATCTTCTTGACTTTGTCAGACTTTGCCCGACAAACCCTTACGAGCAACCTTGTTCTTCAATGGTCCCTTCAACCCTTTGCTAGAGAATAGCTTATTAGCAAAGTGTACTTGGTAGCACTGTTCCTTGCTTGAGTTGAACCTTGCCCAATATTACTAAAAGATATTCCATTAAATCATCGAGCATACTTGGACCACTGTTATTAATGAATACCTTGCCCGGTCTTCCAATCACTTGGCTTCATGGACTTGGTTAGCCAAAGCTTATTCGGAAGTGAACTTTACTTGGCTCTAAAGAACAGACTTGCTCGGCAATGTACTAATTTGCAAACCCTGCTCGGATATTCACTAAAGAAGACTTAAAGAAGATAACCCTGCCCGATAGATAAAATATCGTACCCGGCTAAGTAAAAGCTTGCTCGGAAGTCTAAGGTGTGCCCGGATCCATACTTAGCAAATTCTGAGGAGGTTGAGAAGATTCCAATCTCCCATATGTCTCTTTAGAACAAATCTTTGTCTCATAATCTTCCCCTTAGGTCAATTGTTTGACCCAACAATCTCCCCCTAGATTGGAACACCTCAGCTGACCCAAAACACATCTATAGTTACTTACACAGGATTAAAATACACATCAAATTAACGTCAAAGTTACATAATCAAATTACATAAACAGTTACATATTCAAAAGCTGTCAAACGACATTACAAATCTAAGCCTAATCTAGGAATCTTGTATCTTCCTTGCATTGTGTGCGGCTTGCCTTCTGTTTGCTATCACTGATGCAGCTCTCATTTTAAAGATATCAAGGGCTCGGTATTGAGTATGACCTTCCGGTATGACCAAGTCCCTTATATCCATTAGATCTTCATTATGCAAGCAATTTAAGACTTCATCCTTCTTGATTATCCCCAGTACTTTTCCATCAGAGTTTTTCAGCAAGTAATGGTCAACATTTTCTTTGTATTCAACTTCAGTAATGATGCCATTTCTTTAGACTGTGTATTTGGGGCAAGTTATTCTTCTTCCAAGGCTTAAGCAAGCATTTAAGTTTGACACTGGATTCCTGTCTCTGGCATTCATTTGGTAGTACAGTTCAGCTTTGTCTATTTTCAATAGCTTTTCTGACCTTTTCAATATGTGAAGTTGAATCATTCTCCAACTTCTCTTTTCTTTTAAGAACTGGAATCCTTTGTCAGCTTCTTTCTTCAAAAACTTTGAGAGATCATTCATTTGCCTTCCTGCCATCTTGTTTCTGTCTCTATAATCATGCAGGTCAAGTGTGGCCATTCTTTCCAGTTGTTCTTGAGTGTACTCATAGAAGTCACTTCTCACAACTATCTCTCTCAGCTTTCTGCTTTCCATAATTACTTTTAAGCATTTAGATACAGAATCATAGTAGAGTTCTCTTGGAAGATCCACATCTGATTGTGGTCTTGTTGTTCTTTGTAGTATAGACCTACTTGATTCACCTCTTCCACCTTGTTGATGTCTTCTTGAAATTGGAGGCCTGAATGGAATAGACTTCTTTGGTTTTCCAGGCCTTAAGTTGAAAGTGTTGATGTAGATTGCCTCTACCATCTCAGGTGGAAGATTAGCTAGTTCAACTATATCATATCTAGCTTGTTCTTTTAGAGTGAGCAACATTTTTGCCATACCAGGTCTGTTTGACAGACCAGCAGGTACAAATTTTCCATCCACAAAGCTTCTAGGATAATCACCTTCCCTTAGAGCTTTCTCCCACTTAGCCTTTTGGATATAGAATAGTTCTTTCAAGTCTTGCTTTTCTAAGGCATTAAAAGAGGCTTCATTCATTCCCCTTTGATTAATCATTACCCCCCTTAGAATATTAATCATTTCTTCATTTTCCCAAGGAATAATTAGTTCATCATCAGGTTCAGGTTTGACTTCTTGTGGAGTAGGGGTTTCAACAACAGGTACCTCCTTTGACTTTTCCTTTTCACCCTGAATCCTCTGTTTCTCTCCCAGAGTCATTATCTTTCTTTTCTTTATTGGAGGCTCAATAGATGTTTCAGATTGTTTAGTAGAGCTCTCAGCTTGGACCCTTTTCAATTTCTCTTTTCTTTTCAGTTTATTATATTGATCCAACACTGATTCTCTAGATAGGTTCTCAACTATTTCAGGTTTCAATCCTTTCTCCAGTAGGTATCCACACATACCTCCAAACTTCTCTTTCAAAGTTTCCAACTTTTCAATCTTCTCATTCTCCTTTACACGTTTCTCA
The DNA here is from genome assembly GCF_021521415.1 of Bidens hawaiensis. NCBI lineage: Eukaryota > Viridiplantae > Streptophyta > Magnoliopsida > Asterales > Asteraceae > Bidens > Bidens hawaiensis. Next base: position 134,507 of record NW_027492647.1, read on the forward strand.
ATCACCTTTTCTCTTTCACTGTTGTAAAGGTCTTGGAGTTTATCATGATTGAAATGGCTCAAATCTTTTTCAGAGTATCCATGCCTTCTCAGATATGCTCTGTGTTTCTGAGCATTTTTATTCTTTTGTTGCATGGCTCTTTTGATCTTTTCATTTTCTTCTTCAAGACTCTGATTCAATTCACTATCATTCATATGAGCAACACTTTCAAATTTCACACCAAGTGCCCTCAGCTTCTTAATCAAAGGATTGTTCATTTTAGCATTCAACAAACTCTGCTCAATGTTTGCTCTCTGCTGATCAGTCAGTACTATTTGTGGAGTCTCAACATTTGCATCTTTAATACTTTCACCTTGATTTTCATTAGGATTATCATCAGATTCATCAGACACGTCTTCTTCTTCAGTTGAATAATTTACAGCATCAATCTTGGGTTCATCATAGGGTGGATGATCTGGTTCACTTCTGATAGGCACATGAGGAACACCTTGAACACTTTCACCTGGTTGCGAGGTTTGTAATGGGATTGCCCTTATTGGGCTTGCCTCATCATCAGGAGTCTCTACAAAGTATCTATTTTGATCATCCCATCTTCCTTTGTTTGCAAACTCAGTACCTTCAGCTGGCATAAATGTTTCTGGTCTATCCCTTTTTCTTGAATATTTCTTTCCATACTTGGGATCATCCATATACTCCCATTCATCAGGATTTAGTCTAATGTCATCTTTAATCTGTTGAGCCCATTTATTTGCAGCCATTGAGGCAATAGACTCACCAATTTCCCTTTCATTCATCATTTCAGTATTCAGATTTGTTGGTTCAGCAGTTTCTGTTGATTTACTTTGAGATTGAAACATGCTAACCACTATGGCTAAGGAATTGTCAACTTCCTCATTTCTCTTCTGATCTATCAGAGCCTCAATCACATCTTGATCATCCACTTCTTCAATAATTTCTTTAGCAAGATTGGCTTGATGGATCAAAGCTTCCTGCTCTGCCAATTCTTCTGTAGTCAAGGTTTGGGAAAGTATCTCCCTATCCGTTGTTTCCCTCAAAATATTCTCTTATTCTCTCAAGGCAGCAGCAGCAGCTTTAGCATCATCTCTGAACAAAACATCCTTTTCTGGATAGGTCTTAACTGGCTCCTTTTCAGTAACTTTAGCCTTTCCCTACTTAATCTTCTCTGAATCTCTTTTTCAGTTTCATGCTCAACTTCATCAATTTCTCTATCCAGTATTTCCATTTCTTCATCATACTCTACAGTCTTGGAGGTTTCTTCTTGTTCAGTTTCTGGTTCTGTGAGGATTAACTCCTCAGTAGCAGTATCTTCTTCATTCATTACTTCAGTTTCTACGTCAGTATGTATGTCAGTTAAGAAACAGTTGCTATATCAGTAGCAGCTACATTCTCTTCAACATTTGTCTTTTCAAGTTCATTCTCATTTCTCACTTCATTATTCACAATTTCTGATTCATTTTCAATCTCCTTTTCATTCCTTGCCTCAATATTCTCCTCAGTCCATACTACTCTCACAGTTTCATCATTCACATCATAATCCTGTTCTGCACCATCAGACATATCAGCTTCATAATCTATCTCTTCAATTCTCCTCTCCTCACTATCCTCATCCTCACTATCATACACATTAAAAATCAATTTCAAAGCATCTATAGTTTCAACACTTTTTATCTATCTCCCTCTCAGTTTCAACATTTTCACCAGAGTCAGTTGGCATCTTTTCATTCTCCCCCTGTTTTGGGGCAGCTGAGGTCTTCTCAACCTCCTACTCCAGGGTTTGAATTATTACTTTTGCCCTTACCAACTGATCTAATAACATGACATTCTCCATAGTGACCTCCTCATTCCTTCTCTTCAACTCAGCATTTTCTTTCAACAAGGTCAATAAGTCAGTGTCAGTGGGTGGTGTTGTAGTTGGTGATGTAAAAAATAGTTCATATTCAGTTTGTTCTTGGTTTATGGTGTGAGTTTGGAAAATGGATTGTGGTGGTGATTGTGTATGAGGCGGGCTTGGAATAAATGATTCAGAATGAATTGGACTTGATGTTGTTGGTGTTTGTGGTGTTGGGGATACATGTGTTGATGTTTTAGGTTGGCTTATGGTTAGGGTTTGGGGTGGGGATTGAGTGGTTTGATGTGGTGGAGTTTGTGGTGGTGATGGTATAATGGGTTGGTCAATGTGTGGTGGTGATTGTGGTGGTGTTGGAATAGGTTGTTCTTGATCCTCAAGTTGCTCCCCCTGATCAGGTGCATTAACATTCATAGCTACTCCAGATCCTCCTCCATCTCCATCATCAGCATTATCATCTCCATCATCAGAACTGTCATCATCACTCTCACCATCATCTTCCTCTTCCTCCTCTGAGCTTAACTCAGGTACAGGCATTATTTCAAAATCATGGTTCAACAGCCATAGTAATACTTCATATGGAATGTTAGTATCATATCTGTTTGCCCTTCCTGGATTGGCAATTCTTCTATAAGTATCAGGATCCTGCAGCTGATGTGTCATACCAATTGTGGGTAGACCCTGTAATTCCCTGTTAAAGATTATCTGTAGGAATCTAGGGTATTGCAGGAATCTATCAGCTTCTGCTTTCTTCAAATTACCAATCATTCCATCAAATATCATCTTAGAAAAGTTGAAATGCAGATCATATGCAATACCAACAGTGGCATTTGCTAGATCACGACTCATCAGAGTCCATGATCCTTTTCTTGGAGCATATCCCTGTATCACATGGTGAATCAAGAACCTATACAGCATCGGAAACATCCCCTTCTGAAATTGTCTATCATGGACAGTTCCTTGATACCCCATTGTCTGCTCAAAGATCCTCATCAAATGATCAGTTTTGAAATTAATGTGGTTGTGGTCATCATCACGTAACTGCAGACATCTTCTTATCATCCCTTCTGTAGCATGAATCTCATGGCTTGAAACTGTTGCTTCAATTCTTTTCCCATGAATGTCATCCACCAGTATTGCAGAACGCCAGAAATCTAGGGAATGATTTCTGTAGATGATTGGGTATTCTGTTAAAGAAAATCGGACATTGGACCTAGCCATCCAAGAAATCATCCTCTCCACTGGCTCATTGTTGAGAGTGTCCACCAACAGTGCACACATGTTGTGTTTTGGTTCAAAGGCATACTTAGGTTGAACTTCTTCTTCTTCTGCCATATCTGAACAACACAATCAAACAAATTCAAAGTGAAATTAGCATAAAAGTTTATTACTTTACACAATTTCAAGTTATAAGTTTGTAGAAGAAAGAGAGAAAATTTATTAAGAACCTGATCTTCGACAAATCAATAACCTAAACACAAAAACAGAATATTAGTAATCAAGTACATAATCGAAGCCCATAATCAACTAATCGTGGTCGGAAAACAAGTTATTATTGATTACCGAGTCGGAATTAGTGGGCTGGTAAAGTTAGGGTTTGGAATAATCGAATGCGATAGGTCGGTTTGGGTTTCTCTGATAGTAAGCAGTTGCAGTGGAAGGAAAGAGAGAGAGAGGGAAAATAATGTTGAAAATATCCCTAACTCCCCCTTATATACCTTTTGAAAGTGGGTTTTAAATGCATTTTGTCGTGTAGTGAATTATTAGCTGTCAAACATAATGATCTTATCCAATTTAAAACCTTACTCGATAAAATTTAGAAGTTAAACTTTGCTCGGAAAAATTTTCATTGTTAATTGACAAAGTTTACTCGGCATCTTCCACATACAATCCTTGCTCAGTCAAGTTAACTAATTTAAAGTCAAGTAAATATGAAGAAAGCTTGCCCGAAATACCAGATTTCTTGAGAAATTAATCACAAGATAAATAATCAAGTATAAAATATCAAATAAGCATTCTTACTAGGAATCAGTTAAGATACCAAAATAAATTTCTCAAATATAAATTAAGTAACTCAATCTAGCATAAACCCTATCAAAATCAGAAACATATTCAATCAAACACACTTTGATGAACAGTGTGCCCGAGCAACCTTCTAATGTATGGTGTGCCCGAACACCCTACATAAGCAAAGTATACCCGAATGACCTTCATTGAATAAAAAGTGTGCCCGTAAAGATATCTAGCAGACAGTGTACTCGGAAAGTTAAATTTTGAAATTACCAAGTATATTGAGGGAACAGTAGTGTACTCGGAATATAAAGTGTGCCCGGAAGACAAAGTCTGCCCGAAAACACTTGTACTTTCAAAGCAATCATAATCACAAGTAATACATAGCATGCCCGGAATGATATTAAATATAAAACACCTAAGTGTACTATAGTCTAAAATTTCAAAGAGATTGCCCGACAATCCTATGTTAACATATTCACATATCAGGTATGCTTGGCAACTAAACTAAACAGGATTGTCTACCCGAGAAAATTCAAATCATCGAATCATACCCGAAAAAGACAAACTTAGATAAAAGTACCTAAGTGTACCCGGAAAGGTTATAAAGCATCAAACCTTACCCGAAAATACGTATTCAATCATAAGCAATCAGGCTTGCCCGGAAAGTGACTAATTTAGTAACTCTACCCGAAAAGTATCAAATACTTCAAAACATGCCCGAAAATAGTAAACTTAGATAATGACATCAGTATACTCGGAAAGGTTACAAAACATTAAACCTTACCCAAAAATATATATTCAACCTATTAAAGGCAAAATGCAATACTGTTTGACTTAAACCACTTGTCAGAGACATTTCTAAGATATGTATCATTTCAGATCATAGTTTAAGAGCAAATGGTGCATTTAGAGATCAAATTTCAGTTATGTTTCATTTCAAAACAATTTCTTTTATAAACTAAAAAGATCGCAGGAATGGGATCATATTCACTAAGTAGCTTTCTCAAGACTTCATTCTCAGCATTATTATGACTACAAAGACAGGTCAACAGCAGGTCTAGACTTAACATGATTTTTCATTTCTTTGGTGATATGATTTAGTTTCAATTAGGTTGCAGAAAATCTAATGGATAACACATGTTGTGTTTTGATGCTCCTTATCTATCCTCAAGGCTTATTTGGCTTTCTCCAGATCACCCCAATTTGACTTTGACCCCCTGGTTTTGGTTAAAAAAACTTTAATGACAGAACATATTTTTGAAAATTTAAAAGATATTTCTTTTCAAATCTAGAAACATATGTGAGGTTGAACGTCGGACTTACATGCCACGCAAGTCGGACTTACAGGCCTTTCATTCAGGATGTTTAAAGGACTTATATTATTGCCTCCACCCTTGTAGTTCTGGAATTAACCCTCATGTTTGCATTTTCCCAATAAAAAATTTGTGAACATGTATCAACTTTTGGTTGAATAAACATTTGAAATTAAAGTAGTTCACAGCTGTTCTTTGTCATTCCTTTTAAAAGATGTTTAATTTTAGGTAACCAAAGACCAACAGGCTTGTGTATGACTGGATAATCACTTTTCTTCCTATCATTTGAAAAGATTTATCTAGGAACATGCATAGACAACAATGTAACTCCACATAAATCTTAGCATTTTCTTTATGTTTATATCACCTTAGATTTTATATATCATGAGAAAGCAACCATACATGTTAATGACTGTACCAAGAGTCCTTTTAGCCTAATAAATCCATATGATTGGCTAAGTAGTCAATGTACTATCATTTCCCATAATATTCAGTTTAATATTCAATCACCCCAATGACTCTTAATTGGTAGGTAAATGGTTGTTCTGTTTGACCACAGGTGGTTAACAGAACCAAACATACATTATGAGTATATGTCCTTTCAAGGTCAGAGCTATTGACATAGGTTTAAGTGAAGGAATAGAAAACAAGTTATAATTGCCCCAAATGTTTTCAGTTTTCTTGTTAATAGCTATCCTTTTAATCTTTGCAGATTGCAGGACCAAACATACACAAGTGTATGTTCTTCCAACTGGGCAAATGACATTATTTTCAGCAAAGATAACAACCTGAGATTTTTCATTGAGAAATCCTTCTTTTAAGCTTCTTTAAAGCTTGAACTGAATAGTATTATCATGTCTCAGCACCACTAACAACTTGCTCATGTTTTGATCAAAATAAAGTATTTATGCAAAATTCATTTGATGATTCATTTGAAACCTTTAAATTTGACATAAAAACATATTTTGACATAAACAGTTGTAACATATTCAAATCTTAATCATTTTCAACATAATCAGAACAAGTAGACATTCTTAACAGTCATAGTCTAACCTATCCTATAGTCTAACCTATCCTAATAACATCAAGATGATCAGATAACACACATATTCAAGCAATCATAATTAAGTGATTACTCATGACATCAGATAAGCATTTAATCAGTTTAATCAATCCAAACTACTTATCATAATGTCAAAACAGTTAACCGATAATCAATCATTAGCATCAATGACACATAAATAGCACAGATAATCAGTTAAGCACAAAACAGATAACAGTAAACAAGTAACATATTCATAACATATTCATTCAACATTCAAAGTATGTGATTTCAATCAAAAATAATCAATTAGCATATTGAGACACGCACTAAGCACACATCCTCAATCAGACCTCATCTGAGTTTATCATACCCAGAGCTTTCAGAAGAAAGTTGAATCTGGTTCTGTCAAGTGGCTTGGTGAATAGGTCAGCCAAGTTATCACTTGTGTCAACTCTCTGCATTTCAATCAAACCTTTTTCATTACAGTCTCTAATGAAGTGATGTCTGATTTCAATATGCTTAGTCTTTGAGTGTTCGACTGGATTCTTTATAGTAAAGTATGCAGCAGTACTATCAATGAAAATAGGGGTATTCAGAAAATTCAAACCATAATCCAGCATCTGGTTCTGAATCCATAGAACTTGTGCACAGCAGGTAGATGCAGCAACACATTCAGCTTCTGCAGTTGAGATTGAGACAGTTTTTTGCTTCTTGCATTGCCATGACACTAGCCTTTCTCCCAAGAATTGACATCCTCCTGAGGTTGACTTCCTTCTCATGTTGCAGCCATCATAATCACTGTCTGTGTAGGCAATTAGATCAAATGATTGATTCTTTGGATACCAAATCCCCAAATCTAGTCTTCCCTTCAAATATCTGAATATTCTTTTAACAGCATTCATGTGGGAAACTTTTGGATTTGATTGGAATCTTGCACAGACACACACTGCAACCATAATGTCAAGTCTTGTAGCAGTCAGGTACATCAGAGATACAATTTTGGCTCTATATTCATGTTCATCCATAGGCTCCCCCTTTTCATCTGCAATCATCTTTTCTTTGGTGTCCATTGGAGTTGAAGCAGTTTTGTATTCATGACAGCTGAACTTGTTCAAGATGTCCTGCACATATTTAGTTTGTTGAATGAAGATCCCCTCATCCTTTTGCTGAACTTGCAGTCCCAGAAAGAAATTCATTTTTCCCATAGAGCTCATGCTATATTTGGATTTCATCACCTCTTCAAACTCCAAACACATTTGTTCATTTGTTGAACCAAAGATGATATCATCAACATAGACTCGTAACAACACCAAGTCTGATCCCTTTCTTTTGTAGAAGAGTGTCTTGTCAATGGCTCCCCTTAGAAAACCATTTTCAATAAGATGATTTGACAGCTCATCATACCATGCTCTAGGAGCCTGATGCAATCCATAAAGGGCTTTGTTTATCTTATACACCCTGTTTGCATACATTGGATCCTCAAAACCTGGAGGTTGAGCAACATACACCTCTTCATCAATCTTTCCATTTAGAAATGCAGACTGTACATCAAGCTGGAATACTCTAATGTTCTTTGAGGCAGCATATGCAAGAAAAATCCTGATAGCTTCAAGTCTTGCCACAGGAGCAAAAACTTCCTCAAAGTCTATTCCTTCCTCTTGAAGGCATCCCAGTGCCACGAGCCTAGCTTTATTCTTAATCACCAAACCCCTCTCATCCCTTTTGTTTCTGAAAACCCATTTGGTTCCTATAGCATATTTGTCAATTGGTCTATCAACAAGATCCCACACATGTAGATCTCTGAATTGTGCCAGTTCTTCCTGCATTGCTTCTACCCAACTATTGTCTTTTAGTGCTTGAGCAATGTTCTTAGGCTCTATTTGGGATAGAAAGCAGGAGTAAAGACAGATGTTAGCAATTTCTGAATGACTTCTTGTGACTCTTTCATGTAAATCTCCAATGATGTTTTCAGAAGGATGATTCTTTTCCACATAAGGAGTTTGGACAATCATATCTGTAGACACAGTTGTGTCAAGATTTAACTCATTGAATTCTGGTTCTTCGATGATCAAATCAGTCTCTGCATCATGAAATTATGGTGCTTCATCATTATGTTGTCCTGAAGTAGATGCACCATTGTTTCCAATATTCAAGCTTTCAAACAAATGCTGCAATCTTGCAGTAGTTACATCTTCTTCAGTTGTTTGGTTGCTTGGATTCTCTTCAGTCTGAACTTGATCATTCTCTATTTCTTGATTGTTTTGATTAACCTCTACATGATCATTTTCAGACCTGTGACTGTTTTCTTGATCATTTTCTTGATCATGATCAATAATATCACTTGAGGAGTTCTTCACAAAAGTATTTTTCTTTTATTTTCTAGCAACCTTTTTCCAAAATTCTTCTAAGTCTAGTGGTTCCTTATTTTTCTCTTCAATTACACTGGTCTTGTAGAATGAGTCATCAAAGTCTTCAGGGTAAATCTTGAAAGACCTTATCAACTTTTCATGATCAAACAGCCATGCTGCACCATCAACTGTGTTGAATTGATTCTCATTAAAGATGATGTCAGATGATTCTATGACACTCAAATAGTGTTTCACATATACTCTGTATGCCTTTGAGTGTGTAGAAGATCCAACAAAGAAATAATCTATAGTTTTTGTTTGAAACATGTTAAAATAATCCCTTATGTTCAGAAGAAAGCATTTGCATCCAAAGGGCTTGAAAAAATTGACACAAGGCTTTCTGTTGTGGAATATTTCATATGGAGTCTTGTTATGCCTTTTATTGAAAAACACACTGTTCTGAACATAGCAGGCTGTATTTATGGCTTCAGCCCAAAAAGTAACAGGCAAGTTAGCATCTGCTAACATGGTTCTTGCAGCTTCAATTAAAGTTCTATTTCTTCTTTTGCAACACCATTTTGTTCAGGAGTTTTAGGAGCTGAGAATTGTTGAAGTATTCCCTTTTCTGCACAAAATTCTTGCATAACTCCATTCTTGAACTCGGTACCATTGTCACTTCTCATCATTTTAACCTTCTTGTTCAACTTGTTCTCAATCATTGTTACACAACCCTTAATCAACTCTGCAGTCTCATCTTTGGTACTTAGGAAATAAACCCAAGTATATCTTGAATAGTCATCAATGATCACAAGACAGTATCTTTTCTTTCCTATACTTGGCACACTCACAGGACCAAAAAGATCCATGTGAAGTAATTTAAGTATTTGATCAATTGAATTGATGAGCTTTGACTTATGAGAAGATTTGTGTTGTTTTCCTTTCTGACATGAATTACAATGATCTTCCAATTTGAATTCTCTTGTAGGTAATCCAATCACATGCTCACCTTTCACAAGTCTGTTCATGTTCTTCAAGTTCACATGACACAGTTTCCTATGCCACAATTTTGACTCATTTTCAGTGGCTTTGGAAACAAAACAAGTACCTCCCCTTGAAACAGCTTCTTTCATATTCAGTTCATACAAATTACCATTTCTTGGTGCCATCATCATAATCATTTCAGGTGGAATCACATACTCGGGTTTTAAGATGAAACGGTGAGAATCATCAAAACTGACTTTGTAACCCTTATCACACATTTGTGATATACTCAGTAGATTAAACTGAAGACCTTCAACATGAAACACATTGTCAAATGAAACCTTTCCATTTGTCAAGATTCCTTTCCCCACAATCTTTCCACCATTTTCATCACTCCCAAATGCTACATGACCTTCATATTTTTCTTCATAATTGACAAGTGATCTTTTGTAACAAGTCATGTGCCTAGAACAACCACTATCCATGTACCATATGTTATTAAGAGGAGTGGGCTGTTCCTGCACAAAAAAAATTTGATTAGTTAAGCGATGAAGTGCAGGCCATTACAGCTTGCAACTCATCATTTTTAGTTTCTGAGACAGCTTGGGAAGTGAGTGTTGTTGGTTCAGGATCTTCATGAGTGACTTCTAACTTGTCTGAATTGTCTGTTTCATAACCACGCTCTCTTGGGGTTTTAACAAATGAGGTTGAGTTCTGATATTCAGATGAGTAACTGGCATACTCTTTTATCACAAAGTCCTTCTTTTCAGAGTAGTCTTTCATATCAGCAATTGTCTCAACCCTAGTTTCTGTCTTAGGTTTCCAAAGAAAACCTTGTGGTACATAACCATGTTTTAATAAGAACTTCTCATCACCTGTCAGTTCTGTTGATTTCTTTCTTGAAAAGACACCTTTGTTTCTTATCTTTTCATTTCTAGGTGAAATTTGAGATTCATCAGACTTGACTGATTGAGTGTCTTGTTTGATTCTCAAAGGCTGATAATTATTCTTAACAACATTCTCATGCTTCATAGGAGACATACTTCTTCTTACTGATTTAGTCACATGATTCTTTGTTTTGGTGTCAGTGTTCTTTTCATTTCTTGTCTCCTTTGCTGATGTCAATACATCTTTGTTCATGGTTTCAATTTCACACACCTTTCCTTTTCCCAGGTAAGCATCATACCTTTTCTTGTACTGAACAAAGTCTTGGCCATACTTTGTTTCATCTGGGACATGAAAGGGTTTGAACTTGAATCTTTCATTACTTGAATCTGTGTGGTAACCATATTCATCACACTTTTTGCACCAAACCTTTCCTTTGAATATTTCATGTTCTTTTGGTTTCTTGAACCTTTCACTTGGTTTAGGTGTTTTGACTCCAAGAGTTTTCTGAGTCTTCATACTTTCAAAATCAATAGAGAAAGGTACAAATTCTTCAATTTTGATGTCTTGTCTTTCAACTTTGCTTTTAACAAAGACAATTTTCTCCATAATCATAGGTTCCTCATCACTGCTCTCTCTATGCCTTGACTGTCTTTTCTCATATTCTTCCATAGTTTTCACTTCTCCAACATCAAGCACTTCATGACTTGAAAAGATTGGATAAACAGGGATAAAATTTTCTGCACCAACTTCTTCAGTTACTCTCTTCTTTTTGTTTTGTTTTATCCTTTCCAACACAGCCTTGCTTGGTGGCTTGACTGCATTGTAGCTTACATTTCTCTTTTCATAACTGTCATAAGACACATGCTCTCTTCTTATTTTCACATTCTGTTTCTTCATTCAAGGTGTTACAGGTGGATACACAGGAAGTTTGTCAATGGATTCTGGTTTCTTGTATCTTCTTCCTCTTTCAGCTTCTTTGATCTGTTCATCTGTGATCTGATCACTCAAATCACTCAAATCATCTTGATTGAAATCATTAGAATCAAAGTCATCCTCTGAGACTTGAACTCCAGTTGACTTATCTTCTTTTACTTCTTCTTTCACAACAAATTCACCTTCTTCATTCACTTCAACATTTCTGTATAAATCAACAAATTCTTCTTTATCTTGAAAGACATCTCTGAACTGTTGCAGGTATGCATCTCTTTTCTCTTTATCAACTTTGGGCATAAAATTGTTATTGAATGGAGGTGGAACTGCTTTGTATTTGTCTTGGTCCTTTACTTGATTTAGTATACCACATATGTTTCCTGTAGAGATCAAGTTCTTCAGGAATTCAACTTCAACTTGCAGTTTTGTATTCTTCACATTTTCTTCAACTAACATCTTCTTTAGTCCATCTATCTCAGTGATATATCTGGTTTGGGTTCTGTAACTGATCATGCAGTCATCTTCCAAACTTTTAATATTTTCTTCACTGATCATCTCACTAGCTTCATACCCATTGATGATACTTTGTTTCCTAAAACACTCACATTCTAGTTTGCCTACTTTTGTTTTCAATTCATTGATAATTTCATTTAAATCAACAGTAGGAGCAGAGTGTACCTGAGATGATGAACCAACTTCTTTTTCAATTAAGGCCATGAAAGCCACATTTGCCATCTTGATGTCATCTGCAATGTCTTCTTCATGATTACTCCAATCAAAGTTACCCTCATGCTGTGAAGCTACAGCCACATTCCCTTAATTTATTGGTTGACTTTGGTTGGATGGAACTGAATTGTTTGGAACAGTTTGATTATTCTGATAGTTGTTCCTTTGAAATCCTTGATTCTGTGGTACAACTTGTTGAATATTGTTCATTGGATGCTGTTGGAAGTTGTTGAAGTTGGGGTTATAGTTGTTGGAGTTGTTGTTATTGAAGTTGTTCCTTGGCTGAGTCTGTTGTTGAAACTGATCTGCTGGTTTCTTGGTTGGTTTTGAAATTGGTTCACTTAATAGTTCCTTGGAATGTTGCATTCTCTAGCAAAATGAAATGGCTGTTGGAAATTGTAACAGATGGCCCTTGACTTGTCAAACCCAATCCTTTCATTTGGCCCTGATAGAAGTGATCTACCAGTTCTGTTATACAGCCTCTTGCTTCTGAGTGCCAACATGGCAGCTTGCCATTTCAAATCCATGTCCTCCAAATCATCTGCATCAATTTGCTCCAAATCATCTTGAACAATGCTTGTATGAACCATGTTCTTTGCAACAAAAGCATTATAAGATTCAGTGAACATTGAGAATAAACCATGATAGTCTGATCCATGACTTCCATTACCACCAACAAAAGGTGTATGTCCACTAGCCATGAGGCTGAATCATGTTCTTCTAGGTGTTGGACATTAAACCTTTGCTGATTTTGTGAGTTGCTTGAACTACCACCAACAAAAACCTTAGGTGTATCAACACCATGCTCATTTGGTTCTTCAATGATGGGAATCTGTTACTGGTTTATGGTTGACAAGTTCCCCATAGGTGCAATGAGAGCATTGGTTACTTGAAAACATGGCTTCTCTTCTTTGATCATTTCATTCTCAATCATTTCTATTTCTGCAGCTTAAAAGAAACATACTACATCATCCACCTTCAACTCATTGAAATTGGGCTTTTGAAGGATGAAATTGCAGGCAGTGTACCATTCTTTGGGCATTGAATTGAGCAACTTGGTATTTAGGTCAAAATCAATCATGACATAATCAGTTGTCCTCAACTCATTCACAATAGCTAGAAAACGTTCTAGTATTAGTTTCAGTCTATCTGCTTCCTTATACTTGAACCTTTCCAACTGTTTCTTCAATCTTTGTTTCTTTATATTCTTCTGCTCAGTATTCCCCTCATACATCTCAAGTATGGCATCATACATTTGTTTGGCAGTTGTATGATGTGCCACCTTGGTTAAAATCTCCCAAGACAGTCCTAGCTTAATCATAGCTAAGGCCCTGTCATCCACCTTTCTCATTCTTTCTCTTACAGCAGCAGTTCCGGCTGTATTTGCACCTTCCTCAACCACAGCTTGTTGTCCATTCTTGATGGAGTTCCACATATCAACATCATTGTAGCATACGGCTGCTTCAAAAAGCACTTTCCACTAGGTAAAGTTTTCCTGTCCATACAATCTTGGTATCTTGTTAGTAGACACCTCTTGTTCCTCATATCCAGACATTTTAAAAAACTTAAAATCAGTTTCTTTGTAGAAAGCAAAGTTTTAAAATAATCAAATCTGAAAACAGGCTGTTTAGATCTGATGTGTCTGATATGATTAGAGCAAGATTACAAATAAAGATAGAAACTTTAATTGAAATAAGGAAGAGAAAACACCAAAAGATTGTAGATCTGCAAGAAAAATGAAAAACATAGTGGTTGACGTCACTTTTCAATAGAACAGTTGTCTGCTTACGTCATCTTTCTTCAAATCCTCAATTAGCAACAAGAATCTTACTAAAATAGCAGCAACCAGCTCTGATACCACTTGTCAGGTCCCCGATTTCAGCAGGTTCTTACTCAAATAATGTCATAATTCACACAAATAAATATGCCGACAAGAGAGTTAATGATAGGTTGCTATATTTAGAAAGATTACTGTTTATTAAAGGCGGAATCAATAATAAACAGAGTAGTTGCAATCAATAATCAAAGATAACTAACACAAACAAGATTCACTCAAAAGATTTTCATTTATACGAAGTTCATCATACAAAGGGTAATCGATTTCGGGTTTCTTGAAGGAAAGTTTATCCTAAGACAGCCGTCATACACAAAAATATTCTCTCTCAATTAATGTGTCTCCTTGGTCGCCGTTTTTCCATCCTTTTTTTAGGTGTGCCCTAATTATTCCTTTTATAGGCCTGACACCCTTAGACAGCTGTCATTCCTTCTTGAAACCCTAAATGATAAAACATATTCAAATTACATATTCAGAAATAATCCTAAGTGTAAAACAAGTCTTCCGGGTAGGCTTTGCATCAATCTTGTTTTTCCGAGTATGCTCTGCCATCCTTTAGGACTTGGTAATATAGAAGTGTGCTCGGGATCAGTTTCCGGGTAGACTTTACTTGAAGAGATTTTACCAAGTAAAATACTCACCGGGTAGACTTCAATTTTCTTGACTTTGTCAGACTTTTCCCGACAAACCCTTACGAGCAACCTTGTTCTTCAATGGTCCCTTCAACCCTTTACTAGAGAATAGCTTATTAGCAAAGTGTACTTGGTAGCACTGTTCCTTGCTTGAGTTAAACCTTGCCCAATATTACTTAAAGATATTCCATTAAATCATCAAGCATGCTTGGACCACTGTTATTAATGAATACCTTGCCCGGTCTTCCAATCACTTGGCTTCATGTACTTGGTTAGCCAAAAGCTTACTCGGAAGTGAACTTTACTTGGCTCTAAAGAACAGACTTGCTTGATAAAGTGAACCTTGCTCGGATTTACATAAACTAGTGACCTTGCTCGGCAATGCACTAATTTGCAAACCCTGCTCGGATATTCACTAAAGAAGACTTAAAGAAGATAACCCTGGCCGATAGACAAAATATCGTACCCGGCTAAGTAAAAGCTTGCTCGGAAGTCTAAGGTGTGCCCGGATCCATACTTAGCAAATTCTGAGGAGGTTGAGAAGATTCCAATCTCCCATATGTCTCTTTAGAACAAATCTTTGTCTCACAATCTTCCCCTTAGGTCAATAGTTTGACTCAACAGGCACATCGTCTGCCACAAGTACCGACACGTGGCACACGTAGCACGTCTTACGCCACGTGTAAACACGTGGCACACCGTCTACCACGTGGTGCAACGTGGCATACCTACATGGTGACTGACCTGGGCTACTTCGCGATACGCGAAGGGTGCTCAGGAGGCCATCGCGTATCGCGAAGGGTCTCCAGATTTTGTCTATAAATAGCAAGTCCGGTATCTCACAATTCACATCCAAAACTCAGCCATCCAATCTCTCTCTAACCTCTCTCTAAGATCCAAAAATCATATACTCAACCCACCTCGATAAGCGTGCCCCGATTTCTCGTTTTCCGTGCCAACGTTTCCTCGAAGCTCGTGCCACTCTCCACCAACATATCGCCCAAGAAGGTGTTTGTTATATCTCGACAACAAGATGGTGAGTCTTGTAAGGCATGCCGACAAGTGGTGAAAGATTGGTGTTATCATTTGGCGTGCCAAGGAAAGAGTACCAAGAAGAACGGTTAAACGAGAAGGAAAGGAAGGTGAAGCGACATTGGAGTGCTGCTCGAGTTATTAGGGTTTCTATAAGCCAACAAAGGTATGCGTATCGCCAATGAAAATAATCATAAAATATTATAAAAGGCCTAAACGTTAAGTCGAGGTTATACTCGATACCTCGATAAAATAGAATAAAACATAACAAAGAAAGAGTAAAAGATAAGATTATTAGTACTGATAAATATATATATATATGTGTGTGTGTATGTGTGTGTGTAAGTATATATATTCTTTGTTATGAAAATATTATTTAAGAATAACTATTCTTAAATAATTAAAGAAAAGAATAGGTTTCTTAGAGAAGAAGAAATGTAGGGTTTTATAAATAAACTAAAGGTTTATAAATTACTTTTAAAACTAAATGTTTTAAAGTAAAAAGTGATTTTGAACTAAAGGTTCATCGAGGTAAAGTTTATAAAATAAAACTAAAGGTCTAAATCCAGATTGTATATCCGACTAACAATTGGTTATACTCGTACTATAGGTGCGAGATAGCAACGAAAAAGACCCTCGGACGGTGTTTGAAGCCGATCCAAATCCAAAGGTGAATACGCCCCAACTTTTACAAACTTGTTTTCAAACAAGTCAACGTGTTATATGAAAAACTTTACATGAGACTAAGTGTCTCTAAAACATTATAAACAAGGGTATGAATACTGGCCTCAGGCTATCGTGTATGTTTGTCTAGATCCTTTCATATGTGGTGGGCACACCACACCTGGTCACAATTACACTCGCTTGTGGGAAGTATGACCTTATGTATACGCATAGGTACTCAACTAGTTGAACGCTGCGGTGTTTGCTGGGGGAACCGAGCATAAAGACTTGAGTTTATGAATTGTATTGTTTTAACTTGATTATTCCTAAGCCATGTTGGGTCGAGGCCTACGTAATCTCGAGGGGTAATTATGTAAAGAAAATATTTTAGCGTCAACATATTCACCAGCATTCGTTGCTGACGTATTTTCTTACATTTTGCAGGTGATCAAGGTTAGCACTTGGAAAGACGAAGTGCGAAGATATTCGATGGCTCGGATTTATTTTGTATAAACTTAAAATATTAAAATGGTGGTTTGTAATTAAAAACAGGTAATGCTTATGTTATAACTTAAAACGGATATTTTATAATCCCGTCTTTTGAAATGTAAATAATACATTTTAAATCCACAAATTATAAAGTCTTCCGCTATTGAACGTAACTCTGATTTATTTACAATTGCGGTACCAACATATGTGTCATATGCCTAGGCCGTGGTTTGGGGTGTGATACTTTTTTCGGCAATGCAGTATCTTATACCGCATCCTCTGACCACGTGGAGCTCACTCGTAGCCTTACACCCCTACTTAGCCCCTTCATACTCGTCAAAGACACTTATTTCTATTATTATTATTATTATTATTTTAAAATCATGAATGTTTCTCCGCATTCAATATATTTTTACGAACACCTTACACTTATAATTTCAAAACCGCAAATTATTTTAAAGTGGTTAACTAACAGGTTTTAATCAAGTTGATGATCTTCAAAAAGACTTTAGGTCAAACATATGGCTATTATTATTACTATTATTTTTATTATTATTAATATTATTATTGTCGCTATTATCATTATTACTTTATTACTACTACTATGGTCACTATTATTATTACCACTATAATTCTTATTATATATTATAGTTTTCAAGGTTAAATGAACACGTTAAATAAAGTAAAATCATAACAGTTCTATCAAAATGAGTCATTTTTAGTTGGAGATTCTCTTTATAGTTTTCATAGGACGCCGCCATAAGAGAACCTTTATTTTACATTAAATTTCGTTAAGTGTCGCAAACTTTAGCACTAGCTAAGAAGTTTTTTTTATTATTATTACTAAGCTTTTTCAAATGTTATTATTATAAAAGCATCACAATCTTTTTCGATTATCATAAACTTAAGAGAATTAAAAGATAAAATTTTCCTCTCTCTCTTCGTCAGCCAACAAATTCAGTTGAGAAATCATGGCACCACTGTCACCTTAACCTTTATACATCAAATCTACCGTCGAGAAGACAAGTATCACAAGTTTCATCTTGTTTTATTTTATTTATTATTATTACTTTATTTTCTTTTATATATATATGTGTGTGTGTGTGTGTATAAATATATTATTCTATTTGAAAATAACCAAAGAAATTTTAGGTATCAAATCCTTTCGAGGATTATTTATGAAGTTTATAACTGAGTTTGACTATTTGTGATTGCCGAGCCATTTTCGTTGTCATTCATGGTTGCATTGTTGAACTTGTATACTATTTTCTCAATCTCGCGCTTTATGAACGATTCCCATAAATGTAACCGTTTAGTGGAAGCTGGGATTTCAAATATGTTTAGGTACATGTTGAATTTATATTGCTTTTACACGAATTGTATTGATTATTTGTTTAGTTCTCTTTTCGTCCAATGTTTCACCGAATTACTTTCTTGAGGTCTCATCAATCTGAGACTAATGTTTTACTTTGATTTCGAAGTTTCAAGTATATACTTGGTTAATCTTGTTGTTGTTCAAAATTAATGTTTATGGTGAATTTTCATTCGTTAAACGAAGTTTCAAATTGACGTTTTACGTTGTTTTGACTCCAAGAACTCAAAATATTTTGATATTTCAATATCAAAGTTTCATTTATCTATTTTATGCCAATGTGTTTTCGATTTACGTGTTGATATTTTGTTAG
Source organism: Bidens hawaiensis (assembly GCF_021521415.1). Taxonomy (NCBI): domain Eukaryota; kingdom Viridiplantae; phylum Streptophyta; class Magnoliopsida; order Asterales; family Asteraceae; genus Bidens; species Bidens hawaiensis. Next base: position 152,953 of record NW_027492647.1, read on the forward strand.
CTCAATGCTACATTTAATTTTCATTTTATTATTTATAACCAAAGAGTTCCTAATTTTCATGTTATTATTTCAAGAATCAAAAGTCTTATTCATCTATCTTATTATTTTTGAACCTCAACGTTTGCATTTATAGCGGCATTACTGACTTCAAAAGTTTCATTTATTTATTTTTGTTATTTCGAACCCCAATAACTCATTTATTAAATATGTGCTTTTAAATAAAGTTCTTGCACATTAAGAGTTATCTTTTATTGATGTTTTGCAAAATTACACAATATGTCAAACCATGTGGACCATGCTACGAACTAAGTAATTACGGGTGCACACGTAATTATCAAAGTCCTCGCATGGAAATCATAGTAATGACAGTTGTGTGCAATAACTCAAAACTTGGAATGATTTGAGAAAAATGGGACAAATGCAATATGATAAGGGCATGATGGATACGCCGTTGGTGCATCCTATATATAAGTGTCTTTGTCATATTTCCCATTTGTGGCGTGATTCGATTCATTCAAAGATCAGCGTTATTTTATTTTATTTAAATATGTATATATAAAAATGTTTTAACTTTTAACAACATGTACTAGTTGTTTTCTTTTAAAATTTTATTTTATTTTAATTTCGGGACGAAATTTCTAAAAGTTGTGAATCCCGTAACATTAGTTAATTTTCAAAACCGAAAACTCGACCCGTTTTAAATCTTCGGTTTTGTTTCTATAAAATTAATATATTTTTATTATATTATTAATTAATCTCAATTTTCGTTAATGTATTTTATGTGATCATTTCTATGCAATTATACTTTTCACAACCCTTGTAGTATTACATACTCATTTAAAACATTCATAATCATGATCAAATATTTATGTACATGTCTCATGTAATGCACTAGAATTATTATTTAACTACTACTATGTAACACCCCGTAACCGCAGCGGAAACGTAAACGGGATGCAACAGACACCTCTGATATCAACCACATTGTTTATAAAGAAAACTGAATGCATTAATATACTTCAAATTACATTATCTTGTATTCCATTACCGTCTAGGTGATACACACATCACACACTACGATACATAATTCTATTTATTATAATGTATCCTAACATCCCGCACGCAAATCTTACACACATCAAGCACTTAGCACATAAGCAATCACTTCATCTTAGTTGTACCTGAAAAGCATGTGAGAAAACGGGTCAACTACGAATAGTTGGTGAGTTTCACAATTTGAGAAAACCATGATAAATCCATATCATAATATAATATTATCTGGGGACACTGTTAACCCAGTACTGTACCCATTCCGTGAGCAATGTTAACCCAGAAACACTTCTAGGAACCCCTGGGGACACTGTTAACCCAGTACTGTACTCACTCCGGGGGCAATGTTAACCCGGAAACACTTCTAGGAACCCCTGGGGACACTGTTAACCCAGTACTGTACTCCCTCCGGGGGCAATGTTAACCCGGAAACACTTCCAAAGACATCTGGGGACACTGTTAACCCAGTCCTGTACCCATTCCGTACGATTCCCGTACAATCAAATATTTATAAACACAGGCAAGTCCATGCGTTCAGTATGTACTTAAACATTTTATTAGCAACATGCTTCCGCCCCGGGAAAATATTTGAAAACAATTCAGAAAAAGGGGCTCGTGAAACTCACCTTAGCACATGCAAGCAGGTAACAACAATCATTATCAGTTAACACGTCCAATCTGTAATATGATCCCTACGATCGTTACTATACACTCATTATTAATATAACTTTAACCAAGATAACCGGTACATCTGGGGACACTGTTAACCCAGCACTGTACCCGTTCTGGGGGCAAGGTTAACCCATAAACACTTCTCCGGACTCATATTGTGATGTCGTTTAGAGTTCCATGGTCACAACTATTATTAGTCGTTTTTCTCGTTTTGCGTGCCTAGCACGGTTATCCGTTTTTATGTTTCAAAAATGAGTTTGGTCACACACGACCCGAAAATAGTGGTTGACTGATAATTTAATTAAAGATGTGAGATTATAGCTCGGTTTAGACGTCCCGATTGGCCGCAGGACCCGTTTCCGTCTTTGGCGTACCTGAAACTGTTAAAATAGGTTAAAATTACTCAAATCATCCGAATTATTTTCGGATGATTCATTTTTACTTGTTTAACTCAATTATATGAAAATAGTTCAATTTTTTAGGGTTTTTATACACCAGTCAGCTCGCTTAAGCGAACTTCACCGGTTTACGCGTTTTAACTTTAAAAGTTTGATAATTAGCACAAATAATTATCCGTTTAATCTCGGATCTTGAAATTTTGCACAAATCACTTCTTGACAGTTGGGAATTTTATAAAAATATCTCCAGAATAAATTTCTATATTTAAAATTTATTTATCTATTTTTAAACACCATTTAAACACTAAATATGTCGTAAATACCAAACGATCTTAGAAAAATCCCAAATTTTTCCTGGATGTCCCCTGCCATCCACATAGTCCCCTGTAATTTTTCCAGAACCAAAATCCCCTTTTACATGCCATTTTCACTAAAACCGAGCTAGAATCCCTAGAACTCGTTTAACCGAAAAGCCTACTTAGACTTCTCCAACTGAACTAAAATTTTGTGTGTGACTTATACATGATATAAAAAGCTTATCTGCAATTTTCCAGAATTTTTCATGATATTTAACTATTTTTCACCATTTTTGGCCAAAACCGAGCATTAAATTCACCAAATATTCATCCTTTATCTAAAAATTACCAAACATTCACAGAACTCATATTTTCATGTGTTTAACACCTCTGTAAAATTTCATGACCTAACTCTAAAGCATCAACAATCTGTCCAAATTTCCCAAGACCGAACATAACCGAATATACCTTTCGTTTTCCGCCACTACAAGCTACAAACTCGTCTTTCCGCCTTATCTACCACTAAATACAGAGCCTACAAACAACATACCACAATACCAAGCAAGTTACACTCACAATCAAGCCATTTCTTTCATGGTTTCGGTTATGATTCCAAAAACAAAGATTTAACCGTAAAAATTCGTTTTTGATTCGTTTAACTCATTTCTTGGACCAAGATCCCTTGTATAACCCGTATACATCACTTGATCATGCAAGAATCGGTTTTCATCTTTGAAACCTCATTTTCTTGCAAACAAACTCAAGAAAGGATGATGAACACGAATATAACTCGATCTTTACCTCGTTGTTCTTGCTAAAAATCTCGGTTTTTGGTTCTTGATCTTGAGAGAATTGGTGGATAATGTTGGATGCCTTGTAAAAAAAATGAAATGAATGGAATGGGGCTATGGGGCCGATCGGAATTCATGGGGGGTGGGGTGGGACCCACCTCTCCATTTCTAGCCACATATTCGGATATTGGAAATCCGGATAATGTTTTGGATAATCTGGTTCAGTTCGTTTTTCGGTTAAACGTTTAATTCGGCTTAAAACGAAGCTAAAACGGTCGTTTTTCGGCTTAAAAATGAAATTTATATAAAACCGATTTAAAAACTTTAAAAACTTAAACCATGACATTTATTAACTTAAAAAATCATATCATTAGTTATCGCGCATCTTTTTCGGCTTGATCGATCGTCTCTTGCTCGGTTTGGTATTAAAGGTTTCGTTTAACGTACCGACGTACTAATAAATCGAAATTCTTTTTCTGTGCTTTAATTCACTTATCCCGAAGCTTTAATGCTTCGTAAAATCACTAAATATCATATATCTCGTCTATAATTGAACCCTCGATTCGTTCAGGTTTCAATAACTATCGATCGGTTAATCGCATATTCAATGCGATGAATTATATATTCACGTACAATCAATACAGTGAACCATGTATTCTCGTATAATTACTATGGTAATTCATGTACCCGACGTCAAATATAACGTAACTATTGTCTACCGGTTAGGGTATACCGGGTTTTGTCGGAATCGTTACATACTATTACTTTTATTATTATTATTATTATTATTATTATTATTATTATTATTATTATTATTATTATTATTATTATTATTATTATTATTATTATAAACATCTTTTCATATTATATTATTTAACTAATAAAAAATAATGAATGTTTTAATTAAATAAAGTTTTTTTTTAAATTGTTAAAACTTTTAAATGCCTCATTAAACTATTTTTAATTTGTGTTTTAATTATATTAAACATGATTTAATTTCTTTAATTCCATAAGACATAACAACTCTATATTTTCACTATAAAAAGGAGGACAAATACTCCATTATTTTCACACCTCAATACATTATTTTCTTAAGTTTAAGAGCATTAACAAGAGTTTTTAGCATTTCATGCATTTTTATAGCTATTGTTTTGATATTTATCTTGAATGTTCATACTTTTTCATAAGTTGTTCTTCATAATCATCTTATCTTTATCATAAGAATCTTATATTTTGGTTTTAAGAATCATTATGATCATGGATATCCAAGATAAACACTATGATTTTTCTAAATCTTGGATCAAACCTAGTTATATAGCAAGAACAAGCATGTATATATATTTATCTAAATCTTATGATTTGTTGATCATTATAAACTTATAAACATTCTTTTAAATAAGATGATTTATAAAAAAAATCTTTTATTTAAAATATTTCACAATAGATATAACATACTTCATATCTTTAAATTAATAATTGAGTAAATTAATTAATGTTTATTTTATTTCAACATAAACTAATATTTATAATTAATTTAAAAGAATTCATGCAAAAACATTTAAGTTAATTAATTAGTAAATTAATCGATTATGTTACTTGGAAAAAAAAAATGTTTAATCATGAATTGTTATTAATATTGTTATTTAATCTTATAATAATAAGTTATATTTATTTATCTACAAATCATTCTTCAACTAATAAATATCGAATGATTTATATAAACTTTATTCATTTTTTTTAAACTCATTAAAAATCCCCAAGTCCCTTTGCCATAAGTTCATGAAATACATATTGAAATAATGCATAATTCCTAAAACAAATATTATTTAACTTTTATAATCCCGACAGTTAGTCTTTAAATTTTTTATTTCCTTTTTAATTATAGTTTGTGAGGTTTGATTGTTTCAATTTACTTAAACGCGCTTTCGGTTATTATTTCAAGTGGTCTTCAATCTCAAAGTTGAGTTTCTCACACCCCCTTTTTACCTTTTTATTACTTTTGGGGGTAGCATATATATCCTATCAACATTACAATTTCGTTTATTCGTTATTTACATACTACAATTTGTTACATGCACTTGTGTGTTTACTTTCTTACTTGCTCAAAGATTATGTGCATGGTTTCCTCAATAAGTATGATCATACGCCCCCCATGCACTCAGGACCTCGATGTTATGAATGGAATAGGTACCTCCGATCCGAGTACGTTGGTTGTTATCAGCGGAATAGACACTTGCACTATTATCTGAGTACGTTGGTGCAGAATCCCAATTGGAAAGGACCTTACTTGCTCATTTACACTTGTTCATGGAATTGTAGATTTTTATGTACTTATATCTAAACTTGTTTGAAATCACCAACTATTCATTTATTTGAGTTTATTTTATATATATGTTACAGGTATAATTATTAGAGGATGAAGCGGAGAAGACACTAGAACTTAGGTTATATTAATAAATGGACAAGTTGTTAATTGTTCTTGTGTTTTCTTTGTTGTTCTTGTTATAAACTTATGTACTTGATGTTTAAATTAACTAATTATAATATTGTCATTTAATAGTATAACATGTGTTTTGAGCAATCTGTACGTTACACTCGGGCGTATTCTGCTTTAGCCGGAGAGTTACAGACAAAACGGACATTTTATAATTTGGTAAAAAAAGATTTACCAATTCTTGAATCCATTCTTAAAGCGTTTTGTACAACTTGATTAATCTTCGGTCCTTGTGAAATCACTCTTCCGTACTTTGAAGATGCAAAAATGTTTATTGTCTTTTAGCCTATATTTAATTATAACTCCATCAACTACATATAAGAATCACAAGTAATTAATTATATTACATTAAGTTCATCTAATAAGACTATTAGGTGTGGATGTCATTTTGCTACTTACTTTATATTTAACTTTAGCGTCACATCGTACTGCACTTCACTCCACTATCTTTCTATATACCATGGAAATGATTACCAATTCATCACTTCCTTCTCTTTCAAAATAAAATAATAATATTTATAAAAACAAAAACTAATTTACTATAACTAAATTAACTTAATACAAATAAAATTAAAACTTCAATAAAAATAAAGTTACGTTAAAAAAATAACAAGAGATAAAAATAAGTTAATTTAATACCTGAAATAATATGAAGAAAAAAAATACAACTAAACATATTTGTTAGCGATATCCACATTTAATATATTCCGCCATGGTGATTGTCTTCCATTTCAGTTTATCCTGTACAACGAGCTAAACATTTTTCAGTCATGTTGGATTGCCATCAAAGTAATTAGCTACTAGGCTCTCATGACCCGTTTCACAGTTTCTGTTCAAAGCAGCTCTTCTCGTTTTCGGTATCGAGTTTTCACCGTCGTCGATTACTATAGCGGCTGAAGCATACATGACCGTGTAACAAAATTGAATTAAACGTCTGAGTTGAGAGAGATTTGTAATTTTTTTATATGGAAAAAATGAGACCTAAGGGGTTTATTTATATGGATTAATAGTTATTTAATTTTATTTTTATTTTTAATATTTTTTTATAATACATAAACGGTTATAATGAAATAAAAAATAAACTTTTTCGTTTTTGGAATTGGTCTAAATGCATATTGCATTTTAAGCGGTTATATAGAATAAAATATCATTTATTATTTAAAATTTTTCTAATACCACGACATTTTAAGCGGAAATTGCTCAACAACTTTACCGCCGGCAGTGCTAACTTGAGTGAGACGGTGCTCACCGCCGGCACTGTTTGTCACATCAACATATCAATAGGTAAATGGGTACATTAATGCATTTTTAATGATGATAGTGATAATTGTTGTTAAATATTATAATAAAAATACCTAAATATCTATATAATCTATCCATACATCTATACTATACTATTATTATTATTATTTTCTTTGAATTGATTGTTTTGTTCGTCATGCCTGCATTCTGGTTCTTCGTCGAAGTCTAACTGCCAGAATGCTGGTAACCAGAAAATAGGTGGTTACTCCATTTTTATGCCAATTAGGGTTGACGAACTTTTGATTTGTGTGAGACTCCGGCTACCATTCTCTCACCCTTGATCATCAGAGAAACTCAAGCGCGAACATAGCAATTCAACTAATCATACCCATGTATGTTATTTGCTAAATCCTTTATTTTAATTTGGTTTGTAGCCAAGGTGCAAGTTATTTTTTTCTTTTTAAGTTGAATTGGATTAGTCTGGTTAAAATATATTTTTTATATCATATGCCATGATTGGGTGAGTTTCTGAAATATTTATTACTTTGGGTGCAATTGGGTCGGCAATCTTGTCAACTTAGGTTAATTTGTCAAGGTGTATGGTTTATTTTATATTAGCTTATATGGCTTTATGAAATTTTTATAGAATTTTGAATATTATGTGTGTATTTGGATTGATAATTTTTTGAATTTAAGTTAAATTGTGTCTGATTATGGCTACCTTTATATATCATCGGACAGAGTGCTAGGAAATTATGATTTCTTGAATTTGTGGTTGCAGGTTCTCGTTGGATGAATCTGATAGTTCATTGACATTGACAATCATAACTTTTATAGGCACACGGAATTTTTTCTCAAAGTGTTTGTGAGGTAAAGATAACTCTACGTTGTGCTACACTTGTATATATCTATAACAGGTGAGGATGTTTTGTCGAATTTGATTGGGAAAACGGATGGAGATGTGTTCGAGAGTGCAGTGAATTGATTATTGATCAGCCTTATGGTCCACCTTGTTCAACTGGTAACCAATTATTCATGTTAAAATTTTCTTTAAATTGTATGTTTTTACTAAAGTTAAGTTTGTAAAATTAGCATGTTTAGTAGTGTCTTTGTTCATGATTAATCTTTTAAAGCTTGATTTAGCATAATTGGAGGGTTTCATTTTGGTTCATGGAAGCGCCTAACCTCCCAAGCCAGACAAAATAGGCCGGGCTCGGAAGGCTTAGGAGTAGATTAGTTCAGTCTAATGTTTGGTAAACTTTTGCCGGGTAAACTGAACTGGCAGAACATTAGCAATCATTGTGTAGTAGCAAAACTATATCTTCAGCAAGGTAGATTCTGTAGCATTCGTTAATTTTCAAACCCGAAAACTCGACCCATTTTTAATTTTTGGTTATATATATATATACACACACTAGTAGGGAACCCGCGCGATGTGGCGGGATTCGAAAATAACGTGCAGTATAGAAATGTGTATATGTACAAAATGTAGATTTAATACGACCACGTTCACGTATGCTAAGATGAAGCCGAATTTAGGAGTGAACACTATTGAGGTATACACTCGTGTAAAGCATAAAATATTTTAAGGATTAAGTAAGCAAAAGTCTTGCTCAATAAACTAACCATTGTGCCTTGTACATAAAAAATGTAGTATACTCTATACACCCGGTTTTTTTTCAATTTAATGAAATATGTAGATAGAAGTATATAAACTGCATCTTGCTTACTTAAAGGTAATTCTACAAATGCTCAAAGTGGGAAATGCCTTGATCATGTTTTGAGTTGATTGAATTTTGGTGCAGTAGACCAGCAATGGTGTCATTTGATCATGTCATAGGTACTTGTAACATCTGGCACACCCCATTGGAGTTTTGTTGCTGTTGTTGATTGTGTTGTTAACCATGATATCTAATGTGGTGGCAGTCATCATGGAAATTTTGCTAAGCTGATATTTAGTAGAAACCCTCGTGATGCGGCGGGATCCAAAAACGACTGCCTTACACAACATTATACAAGGAAAACTAAATATTCGATCACCAGATGAGTACAAAAGGTTATAGTTATATCAATCACTGAAAAATGAGATTACAATCTTATTGCGTTATTCTTTGATCCCAAACTAAGATATTTAACACTCAAAAAGTTTAATGAATAAAACAATCCACCAAAGATCTCAAAAGTTCTTCAATATCTTCTTATAGGGCACACCATTTCTAACAAGAATAAAAGTAACTTCTTGAAAAATACATTCATATGCTTATTTTGAGCAATGTTTCCACAGTTTAAGCATGACCACAAAGCACAACACTGGTTGAGGTAGGAGCACTAAGTTTGTTTTGTCTAAGCAAGAGTTGCATGCTCAACACATATACACATTCGTATAGATGAAATAAAAAACAAGCCTTAAAAAGATGAACCAAAACATGCCAAAAATTCCAAAATGTCTACTTGTACATAGACAGCTTTATCAGTACAATTGTTACCATGACGAGACAGCACAAGAAACAATAGTAACTCTAGAAGATTGTCGTGAATCAATCCTGCAACCATTAAATACATAAATAAACACAATATTATAATCAACATAGGATGAAAGTAAATAGATAATTGATAGTTGAAAATGAAACCTGATAAACCATTCTTTGAAGGTTTCTTTCACCATAACATAACCTCACATCTGATCTGTAGTCTCCACTAAAACTGGATTCCATTAAAAATTGAATGGGCTGCGTGGCATGCATTTTCAAAAGTTAGTTATGTGAAGGGAACTAAAACGAACACAAAAGAATTTTCGTTTTGTGACATTCTTAACGAACCGTTCATGAACAAAGACTAATAGATTATGTATGAATAGGAAAATATTTGTAATAATAATAAACAATAGTATATTTGCAATAGAATAGGAGATTTGTATCATTCCGAATATAATGGATAAGTTTATTAAGAAAAAAGAGGAATTGGTTCCCAATATTCTATAAAAAGCGAACACAAAAGAATATAATTGAACGTAAATGAACAAACACATTGAGCGTAAATAAACGTATTAATTATATAATTCTTATTTGACATATTACAATATATATATATATATATAAGATATTAATACATATATACATATGATTATAAATGTATATAAATAAATTAACTAATAAGCAATCAACAATTAGAACTCAAGCTCGACCTTAGACAGCTACTCACGACTCACGAGCAAAAGCTCGAGCTTTGAAATAGATCTCGAAACGGACAAGACCCTCGTAAGTTAAATGTACCAAAGCCTACACAAGCCCTGCGTAGGCTCGGTTCGTATACACCCTTAGCGGTACTATGTCTAGCAAGTCACGTGGGTCATCTCGGGTTGAGTAATGAGTCAAAAGGGTAGCTAACTTGTACAGTTGAGCATGTGTGTTTATATATTTAGGTCCCACAAGCTAACCATAGTATCACCTGAACTGCTAGCCAATGTTTGCCCATCAAACCTAAAAAAGCTAATTAAAGTATAGCTGTGACAAGAATAAATTACAAAGAAATAGAAACTTCTTTTACTAAAAAAAAAGAAATTAAAAAAGTAAATAAATATAATAAACATATGGGCAATTGTAGAACAGAATATCAAGAAAGACTACACAAAATAGATTAGCAACACTTTATCTAACAAAAATATGCAAAGAAAAGTACAATGTAAACAACAATACTAATTACCTTAGAAGCCTTATAGACAAACTGTTTTGTGTCAGCCACCTGACTTGTTTGACCCAAGCAGAAAATTATTGTCTAGAAAAATCCCCAACTCACGAATGAATCCACGCCTTGGAATTTGCAAACCTCCTTTAAGCCCTTCATTATACATGTAAAAGGGATCACTAACCTGCATTGGTACTCGTGTACTGCATTAAGTGAAAAAAACTTGTGTACGAATGATGAATGAGAAAATAACCTCTATTCGACTTTTGTCCTGGTTTTGTCATTGAAAAGAACATTGAATGCATGTCATTTATTCCATTGTTGCCATTTTTTAGCAGACATAATGTTTTTAGCCTGTACCAACCACGATAAGAACAAAAGGTTGTGTTAAAGGAGAATATAACACATCTTTAAAATATATCATAAAGTCACATGAGTGTATGAAATCTTTAACTTAACCTTTAAATAACTTAGATGCCTGAACTCTTCATAAAACACTTTTAAACAAAAACAACCTTTAGATGTACTTTGAAAAACAGAATGTATAGTTAACAAAATGATCTTTTGAACCGACTTGAATGAGCAACCTAATGTTAATTTTACACCGAATTAAATCTGTGATCAAAATTCCCTTTCACCAAACTGTAAATTAAGACCAAAATGCAATCCAAAAATACAATATCAAAATTTGTTGTAACCCGAACCCGAAACTTGAAACGTACCTAGTTACTTTAGAACCAAAAATCAAAAGTACATGCATTATACCAGTGAATAAATTTAATTCACAATTATATTTGACCCAAACTAATCTCGTAAACAAACTTAATTCTAATTTGTAACAACTTTTCTTTCAAAATAAAAAACGGTTTGAAATTTTATTGGTTGTAAACTTGTTTTCAAAATAAAAAACCTTTTGAAATTTTATTGGTTGTAAACTTGTTTTCAAACTGTTGTAAATAAAATTTGCATTTAATTTTGCTGAATATATAGCCTTGCACACGTATTTTGTGACAAAGTTATCGTTGCAGTTAACTGTAATCTAACTGCACTTTTAATATGCATCTAATTTAGAACTCAACCTATAAACAATAGCAAAATGACCTATTATTCTATTCATATAAAGAGAAAATAAGTAAAAAAGGTTAAAAACAAATTATGTTCTTAGTTATACTTTCAGATTAATTTGCACACACCTTGAATTTAGCTAGCAAATAAAATCCCTTGCCTCTATCCCAAAAAATCCTTTTTCATTATGTTGTTCTGAATTGATGAATTGATTTTCAACCTGTTCACAATTGTGAGATGTCATATGAGCATACAATTGTAATAAACTAAATTGATGGAATCATAAACCAACCTTTCTAGAAACAAGATTCCTTGAAGCAAGTTGCTGATACAACATTTTTTGTATATCTTAGAAAATTTCACAAATCAAAGAAATTGGTGTTAGGTTACTCACCAACTACATATATCGCTCCAAATCTGCATGAACATGAACAACAAGCTTCAAAACCCTGACTCAAAATGACACCAACCATTAGCACTGATTTGAACATTGTTTTGACTCACAAGAAAGATTGGTCTGGGAAGTAAAAGATGAATCAAAACGTACCCTTAAAACTCCAATCGAAACCCAGTTCGCTGTAACTATTATCCTTCTTTCGGTTTTGAGAAAACCGAGTTCTTTGAGCCTCTTGTTCATTCGATTGTAGCACTCTAAAATCGATTTCAGATCAGAAATCCTTCAAGATCGGACCCATTTTGTGAATTAGGGTTTCTATTATTCAGATAGAAGAAGCTTGAGGGAGAGAGAGAGAGAGAGAGAGAAATTGATAGTGAATTTCAAACGAAAGATTGGGGAGAGAGAACCGGGAAAAGGTTTTCAAAATTCAAAATCCAAAGGAGCCAAATGATCCAGTTGTAAAACACATTAGGACTTTTAGCTTCAAGGTGTTGTACATTATGCTTTAAATGGTGTACCTCTTAAAGTTTCAACATTTAAACAACATCTCTCTTATATGTATTATACTAGACGAGTGCCCGCGCGATGCAGCGGGAAAACATACATTTGTAATCATGTAACAAGTTTATGGATGTTCGTTGTTCGATTTGAAACCGAAAAACGTTCAAACCGGTCATTGGTTTGATTTCACCATTGATTTTTTTCATTAACTTTTGGCCGGTCGTTTTCAATTTTCAAAGGTTTGTTTCGATTTTCGATGACATAACCGGTTACTAACGATTTGACCCACAGTTTAATTTAAAATTCATTAAAACCAGACAGCAAACACCCCTACGTAAAATGATATTTTTTAAATGAAAAAAACGATAACAATATGATACTCAAATTAAAGATAAAAACATGCTCTTTTTTATTGTATAATTTATTTAAAAAAATATTAGCACATAAAAAGTTATTAATATTTAAAAATAATGAGGGGGTTGAGTTAAAATGAAAATAAAAGTCATATAAGAGTGAAAGATTAAGAATTATAGTTGTAACTATTTTTAAAATTTACAAAAGTCAAGTAAAGTGAAGGGGTCAATGATGTAACTATTTAATAACCTCTTTTAGTTGTTGACAAGTTTGCCCTTATCCTAGATGCATTTAGGTTGTACCATATGTTAATTGATTTGTGAATCCCTTAAATTCAAGGTGTCTTAATTTGCCCTTGTTTGGTATATTATATATAGTATATATATAGTAATAGATATATATATATATTATAATCTCAAGTTTCGTTTCATGTTTTTTATATTTTTTTATATTTATTCGTTAAACCGACTCGTACTAATCGTTCAATGTACTAATATTGTCGTTCATCATTCATATACTATTCATGATGATATATGGTTAACGTCATCCGTATTCTATACTTTTTGTTTAATTAACGAAAGACCGAGTCTGTTAAAACGATTTGCAAACTATACGAGTATAACATGATATATATCCAACTTATCCAACTTTATTCCAGTTCTAAAAACATATCAAAGTTCAAAGTTCAATATGTAAATATATTTTGATTTATGTTTTAAAGGAATATGAAAGTGGAGGAGGCTAATATGTAAATTTATATAAATAATATATTAAAATAACCCAACCCATCCACCCACCCCCCTCGCTTCCTTCCCCGTCGCTTTTCCGGCGATCCGGTTCCGGCCATCGGAATCCAGCTTCGGCGAGCCCCAAACCCATACAAAAACTCATTTTATAATCCAATTAAAAGCCATAACACGTGTAGACCATAACGACAATTCATAATCATTGGATAATAACGTGTTTTAACGACTAATCCGGGTTTAATTAGAGTCGTAACAGCCAGAATATTTTTAAGACCCAATAACGATCATTAAAGCTTCTACGCTCTGATTGAACTTATATATATGACCGAAACTAACATCTAAACTCGTCCCTATCATTGAGCTAATCTAATACACTCTCTGTAATCCGTATTTGATCTTCAAAGTTTGTTTCCGGCCAAACCTCGTTCACCATCAAATCTTCATAGTTCTAGGTAACTTTTATATGCATTTGAATCATTTTAAGCCGCAAAACAAAACCCCTAAACTAATTTGATCAAACATGGAGTGATTTAACATATTTGAAACCTAGGATTTTATAAGGACGATGATGAACTTGATGTTAAATTATAAATAAAAATTTGTTTCTATACATAAACCAAACAATCAAACAAGTCCAGAGGTTAAGTCTGAATGGTATAGGCAGAAGGACCCGAGTTCGACCTGGGCCAGGCCACTTTTTTTCGTATTTTAATTTTAAATTTTATTTTATTAATCGAATTAAATTATTGAAATTTATTATAAATCAAATAAATTATTTTAAGTTAATTAAAATTAGTTAATTATCATTTTCCAAGTAAAAACCAACTTTTTATTAAGTTCGTAAAACCCACTTAATATTATATTATTATGTTATTTCGTTCGCTTTATAATACACCATGATCCTTAACTATCAAGAGAAACTTTTACCGCTAAATTCACGATTCTTAAATATTAAAATTCTCATATCAACAATAAATTACTAATTAAAATAATACTAAGATAATAATAAAACTTTAACTTAATGTTAAAGCTTAAAATATTATTATATTATCAAAATGCCTCAGAATAATAAAAATAAATAAAAGATACAATAAAATAATGCATAATTCATAATACTAAATTACTAAACCTTTATAAATCCCGTTGGTAATCTTTAATTGCTGTATTTTTACTTATAGCTCGTGAGGTTCGATCGATTCGGTTTCCTTGACGCACTTTTGGTTTTATTTTTAGTTTAACTTCAATTTCAATGTGACTTTCTCCCACCCCCTTTTAACGCTTTTACACATTTTGGGGTAACACATATATCATATTCAAATCAATTGCTTGCTATTATTATCAAACTACAATTCATACCATGGACTTTTATGTTACTTGTTACATGCTCAAAATTACGTGCACGGATTGCACTCAAGTGAGTGCTTCGAGGGGAAAAGGGACCTCGATCCGAGTACGTTGGTTATTACTAACTGGAAAGGACCTTTATTTATTCTTTACACTCAGGACCTTGATTCGAGTGTAAAGAACCCTTACTTGCGCTATTATTTCACAAGTTTAATGGAATTGTATGGTTTTTACATATTTATATCAAAACTTGTGTGAACTCACCAACTATTCATTTAGTTGACTTTATTTTATATATATGTTACGGGAACGGTTATTAGAGGATGAACTTCGAAGAAGACACCAGTACTTCAGTTATATTATTAAATAGACACGTAGTTTAATTGTTCTTGTTTCTCTTGTATTTCTTGTTACAAACTTGTGTATTTGATGTTTAAATTAATTAATGATAATATTTTCACTTAATAGAGTCACATGTGTTTTGAGCAATCTGTACATCACACTCAGGCATTTCCGCTTAAGCCGGGTGTTACAGATTTTGACTTTCTTTGATAAGATTTTAAGATTCTTTTTTTATAATTTAATACCATCTGTTGAACTATATTTAACTACATATCCTTAAATTAAATCAGGAAGTCCGAGGTAACCCATAAATCCCGGAATCAGATATAGTTTAATCTTGCAGGAAGGTTAGTCATTAAATAATTAATTTCATCTTTACATCTAGATATCATGCTTATGTGCACTTTAATTGAATTTTGTTTATTCATTATTTGCAGTTATTGGATGAAAGACTGTAAGGCACCGATCCCGCTGCCCTACCTTAGCGTTGGATTTACTCATTAACACAGATCTAAATATTAGAGTGAATTAAAACTTTCGTGGAATATTAATAAAGGTCAACCATTTATTACAACATTCATAACTTGTCTTTTTAAAACATAATATTAAAACATCATGACAAATTTTAGATACCAACCTCTTCAAATCCTATCTTGTGTCTCCCTCAAGCCAGCTGTCTCAGTCGATTAACCTACGTGCATACTAAATGTCAGCTACGCTGAGTGAGTTCTAGTTAATCAGGCAACATACAAAACATTCACATATCATACATACATACGTATCCGAAGATACATATCCATACTTAACCAGTTACCTTCCTTTCATACATACATTCATACATACGTTCACTTTCCTTAACCAACCGAGAGTACGTTCACACTCGGCCATCTATACCTGTACTCAAGATCATGAACACGTAAAAGGTCCGCAGTCCTTACCTATGTTCACCATTCATGATACGTACAAGGTCCGGAGTCCTTCCCTATACCATCCTACATAAACAACACGTACAAGGTCCGCATTCCCTTCCCTATGTTGCCACCTATTTCATAGCACGTACGAGGTCCTCGGTCCTCCACTATGCTACCACAATACATTTACAGTACGTATAAGGTTTACAGTCCTTTCCTATGCTGGCTCCTATTTGTAATACATATAAGGCCCACAGTCGTTAACTACGTTCTCATCTATCATCTATAACACGTATAAGGCCCATAGTCCTTAAATACGCCATCACATGCCACGTCTATGTCCAACAGAAGTAAGAAGGATTTGCCATCCTAACTTACTATGTCAGACGTAGAGTCTGCATACCGTACATACCCCTGCTTACCTGTACCATATGTACAACAATCATATATAACGTACCAAGCAAATTACATCATATCATACGAACACACTAGGCGTTCTTTGCATCATTCATCTAACAATCATACTCCTTGACGATACATGCAATATCCGAAGATCGTTCACGTACCGACAGGCATTCGCTTATTACATTCATACATTCTATCACATATATCATATATAGCTTACACTTACCACTTAAGTTAATTGTATTAACGTTCAAATTGAGTATGCACACAGCCCCGAAAACATAACAAGGAATAGGGGCTAGAAACTCACCTGAATCCTGATATGTTCACCGTTAATGGTTATTCCGTTCTTTAGCTGTGCGCGACTAACTGTATAACAATTACACGTATCAATTAACTATCATTATCTATATCGTGTTTATAGTTTAATTATAACCCTCAACAAACGGGGGTCCGGGGGCAGCGCCCCTGGCAACAGGGTTCTAGGGGCGGAAACCCCTAGCATGGTCCACGGGGCAGAGCCCCTGGCTGGGTTTGAGCTCCCAAGTCAGCTTGGAAAGATTTTATCACCATTAACTGTCATAAAGTTCGAGGTCTTCTTTGTAATTAGAATTCTAATTTTTCATTAGAATTCTAATTTATTATTTTATTTGCTAATTCATAAAGTTCGAGGGCTTCTTTGTAATTAGTCCATTTTATTATAAGTCAACGGACCTTTGCGTCATTCTTTCAAACTTTAATTCGTTATCCTTCCCCTAGACGAATGAGGTTCATTCGTTACTTCTTAACGAATTGATCTTTATAAGGAACTGGTGTTTATAACGAACTGGCATTTATAACGAATGGAAGTGGTAGGTTTGACCTTGACAACCTTAACTTAAAGTAAAAAATTTGATGTGATAATATTTAGTTTGTATCAAAGATTTATAACTCAACAAATTCATACATGAAGCAATTTAAAGATTATGTTATCTAAAGTCTATTTTCTAACCATTGTGAACTATGAAGTACTTTGACTTTTAAAGTCAAACCTGTTGGTTTCTACTTTCAAGGTTGGTGTGAATGATATGTTGATGCAAAGATTGATTTCTGTCAAACTTAATGGTTCAACTGGTTAAAAGCTTGTATCAAAATTTACTTTATAAAGTTTAAAACACCGACTTTGAATTTTACCAATACAAGTATAAGTTTGTGGATCAATGGTGACTGAAGAGCAACCACATGCAGTTTTGATACCCATAAAATATTTTCTAAATGGGTATGGGCTTTATAGACTGAGCACGTCTAATGGAAAACCAAGAAGCCTATTAAGCCCATCATTCATCACCCCAGAGTTACACTCTCCTAAAAGCATGGGATGAAAACTGAAACCAATAAAGACCTAAGTGTCATTACCTAATTTTAATACCATCGAAAGGTAGAATTTATTTTTCGTGTTAAAAAAAGAAAATAAATCAATCACGATGCTCACATACACAGTTTGTTGGTAATCGTTGTCATTTTTTTGTATTTGTATTCAAAGGTAGATATATAGATATCTGATATATGTAGATGTAGAGGAGAAAAGGGACAAATATTCTTTGAAACAGTGGACATATTCATATATTTGTAGGATTGGTGGCCATAAAACAGGAAACATTGTATTTGGTATAAGGAATATGATGCATTTATTTATTTCATTGTATTTGTTTATGTATTATAAAAAGCAACAATACTTTCTCTTTTGTATGCTATTAATGATATGTCATTTTGTTTGAGTGGAAAATATGGAAAATCTATATGAAACAGATTGAGATAAAGGGTTTAACTGATGACCCAATTAAAGAAGCAACTGCAAAAACTGATAGGGTTTCAGGAAGAGAAGTTGCTAAACTTATGGCGAGTGTACAAGTTTTTGTTTATGGAAGCGAAAATTATGTTCTTGATCCGGATTTTTTCATGAAGTGGTTGATTATAAGGTTGCTAAACATCAGCAGAGGTAGAAGCTAGCAGCTACTGACTGTGCTTGCAGCATCAGCGTTAGTAGTTAGTTGTTTTGAGGTATCAATTGGTAAAATCTCCCACTTCATGTCAATTAGGAAAATATCCCACTTCACTTTATGAAAAAGTAAGAATTGTTATAATTTCATTGGAGTTTGTATAAAATGGCAATAAACATTCACACAAAAACTATAAAATGACATATTATATTTAAGCGATAAACATTAAAGTATTCAACTATAAATTGGACGGGTGCGTCAAGCCAATTAGTAGTAGTTCAACACCAAGGCTAGTTCAAATACCCCAACAACAAGCTATTATGAAGGAGTGAGCCAATTATCTACGTATTAAATATTGCTACACTTGATCTTAGTCTAAAGATCGAGAAAGGTTTGCCTTATCTCTTCACATGCCGTCTTTTAAATATGCATCCCTCTCAGTTTGTATTCTCCACTTAGCCAATGTGGGACTTTGATTTTCTTTTGCTCATTTTGGTTGTTCTCTCTCAAAACTTTATTAGATCAATTGAATTACTATTGCGGTGTCGGTTAAGCATGTTTAATGTCGGCAACGTGCATTCCAGTGTTGGTTATAGGTGGATAATCTTCTGTTGCACGCGCACTAGCTTTGCGTGAGTTACGTGCACAATTTCGGGTTACGTACGCACTGTCATCAGGTGACGCATGTACCGACACTTATTATGTGTTCAATGCGGGGTTACACGCACACCCTGTTGCCTTGCGTAGGTACCCATGTTTTCACATAACACAATGTGATCCCCAAAAAAAAATATCCAACAAACCATATGCACACGCGACAACAGGTTGCATTCGCATAGATAACCTATTACACACCACACCTGTAAGACCCCGTTCCTGGTACCCTACTCTGGTGTTGGATTTACTCATAAACACAGTTCTAAGTAGCAGAGTTTAATAAAACTTTTGCGAAATAATTAATAAGGTCAACCATTCATTACAAACATTCATAACTTGTCTTTTAAACATATAAAACATCATGACAAATCTTCATATTCCAGCCTCTTCAGGTCCTGCCATGTGTCTCCCTCAAGCTAGCTGCTTTAGTCTATTTACCTGCATGCATACTAAATGTCAGCTACGCTGAGTGATTTTTAGTTATTCAGGTAAAATACAATGCATTCACATACTTATACATACGCATCCGAAGATACTTATTATATACTTAACCTTCTTATCTTTCATTCGTGCATACATAAGTATATAACTTCTTTCTTTCTTTCATTCTTTCTTTCATACTTTACATTTATTCATACTACACGTTTAAAGAGCCTTCCTCCCTATAACCTCTCAGATATTATAAGGGTCTGGTCCCTATCCTATCAGAAATTATGAGGGTCCGGTCCCAATCCTCTCAGATATTATAAGGGTCTGGTCCTTTCTCATATATTCATATATTTCTTCAAACTATCATTTATACATTTTCATACATACCCAGATATATAATTCATACATACTTCATATAACAATCACATCATCAAACGATTACCATTCCTGGAAATACGAGCAATATTCGAAGATCGTTCACGTACCGACAAACATTCATTCATAACCTCAAATAACATCACATAAATCATATACGGCATACACTTACCACTTAAGGTAAGTGTATTAAATATCATATCGAGTATGCACACAGCCCCGAAAACATAGCAAGGAAATGGGGCTAGAAACTCACATGTAAGCGATTCCTTTCAGAGTTAATGGTACTCCTTTGCTTAATTGGACGCGGCTAACTGTATAAGAATTACATGTGTAAATTAGCTGGCCCTATCCATATAATATTTCACGGTTATTGTAACTCCTGGCTACGGGGGTCCGGGGGCAGCGCCCCTGGCAGCAGGGTTGTAGGGGCGGCAGCCCCTAGCAGGGTCCAAGGGGCAGAGCCCGTGGTTAGGGAAAAGTTTTATTATCCTACTCTTACACACTATCTGAGCTTCATACTCAGACAACCAATCCATTCCCAAAACCACATCGAACCCTCCTAAGGTCATAACATACAAAGTAACAGGGAACTCATGTCCCTCTAACTCTTTCATACAGTCCTTAACCATTTTCATTATTTTAACCGAGGTGTCACTAGAGGTCTCGACTACAAAAGTTTCAGACACTCGACAGCATTTCATTTAAGCTAATTTACTAAATGGCGTGGCTACGAAACTTTTCTTCGCACCTGAATCAAATAATACTGAAGCGGAAACACCGTTTACTAGAAAAGTACTTATGAAAACATCTGGAATCTGCTTGGCTTGTTCCTGGGTTAAAATGTAATCTCTGGTCCTCGGCCTAGTCTGATCATTATTTTTTCCACTCCCTCCAGCTCCACCATCGGTGCATTCCTTAGCAAAATGGCTCGGCTTACCGCACTTATAACATGTGGGTTTTGCAGTACAATCGGGATCATAATGTCCCACCTTTCCACACTAATAACAGGCATTCGATTGCATTCCCCACCATGAGCCTTACCACACTTATAGCAAACATCCGATCCTTTACTCCACTTACACTCACCCCCATGCATCTTTCCACACGTCTTGCACGATCTCTTCTCCCACGCTTTCTGCTTCTTATCCTTGGGGTTCCACAACTGAGTACCGAGTCGTTTAACAAGAGCGACCCATTTCTTATCCTTCTTCTCTTCTCCCACCACAACATCATCCACAGCCAGGTCTTCATAAACCATCTACGCGAGCTCGACAGCAGACTCAAAAGTACCAGGTTTATTCGCCCTAACTAGTATGCGAACATTCTGCAACAATCCTCTCACATAGCAGTTGATCCTTTTAGCCTCAGTGTTAACCATATCGGGCACCAACCTAGACATTCGGTTGAACTCTGTGTTGTGCTCACGGTGTATCATCTTTCCTGCCTTCAAATTCAGGAACTTCATCTCCGCCCTCTCAATTTCGGCGTCAGCACTGAACCTCTTCATTACCAACTCTTCCAGATCCTCCCACCTCATTGCCTTAATCTCTTCCTAACTCTTCCTCTGCTCAATCGACTCCCACCAATACATTGCTTCATCACCTAAGGATTGGGTAGCATAACCCACAGCTTGGTCGGGACGGCACTCGCTAATATGGATAACCTTGTCCATAGTGGTTATCCATTGGAGAGTAGCGATTGCGTCTTTCAGACCAGTCAGCTTTGGCGGATCGCAACCTTTGAAAGACTTATAGTTTCACCCACCTCGGCCTCTTTTCCTATCATCGACTCTCACCGAGTTAACCAAACTTGATTCCTCATTCCCCCTCTCATCATCCTTCTTACCATCTCCTTCCGCCCATTCAGCGGTTCTTTCACGGCCTCCAGCAGACCCTTCAGGATTCAAATTCTTCACAGCAGCTGCTACTGCTTGAGCAATTGCAGCTTGAATAGCGGGGTCAAGTTGAAACCCTTCATTGTTTCTTAGGTTTCGTCCAGCAGTGCTTCCTTCATCTCCTGTGTTTGAAGATATTTCTACCAAAGGTTGTTGGACACGACGAGGCCTACCACATCGTCCAGTGCGGCCTCCAGCTCCAACAACTGCCCTAGATCCAGCCATCGTATTCTGGAAGGGAAAACACAAACGTCATTACTCAAGGAACTATTTAGTACAAGGATAGTAAGGCTAACAGGTAATGACAGTGGCAAGCTGTGATTAGCTAATCAGGTTACTCTCTGTGTCCTATAAACTTCCTCTTGTGAGTCCACTTGTGCTAGTTCTACTTCTAACAGTTAGACAAACAACAGTTCATATCATCATATACTCCTATCCCTAGCAATTAAGCTAACATTTATACATTATTCTACTTTACATGTGAAATTTAATCACATACTTTACCTTTACTCAGCTTGCTTGAGTGACATATGGCTTTCTTGAACTGGAATCTTCTTTCTTTTCTTACTTAAATCCCATTCTCTTCTCGAGTCTAAGCATGTAGGATGCTTAAATCTCTCGAACTTTGCTCTGATACCAACTTGTAAGGCCCCATTACCGGTGCCCTACTTTGGACGTTGGATTTACTCATAAACACAGTTCTATAAATCAGGGTGAATTAAACTTTGCGCGGAATATAAAACTTTCATAAAACATTACATATTAATTCATAACATGTCTTACAACATTCTTTGTCTTTCGATATTAAAACATTAGACATAAAACAACTTGTGTCTTCAGATGCCAGACTTTTATTCTTCTGCCATGTGTCCCCGCTCAAGCCAGCTGTCTCATTCTACTCACCTGCGAGCATACTAAAAGTCAGCTACGCTGAGTGAGTTCTAATTAATCATACATCATACAATTCATATGCTTACCTTCCATTATGCATCCGAAAATACACTATAATTACTTTACTAATTCACTTTCATTACATAATTCATACATACTTTCATACTATATATCCATTCTATCGCATATATTATTAGGGTCTAATCCCTTACTTCTTCATCTTTGTACATACTATCTTTACATACCCGTAACATACATATATTTTCTTTAATCATTCTTACATATACATATGTTGTGCATATATATATATATCATACACATCAATCTTTCAGATACATACCTCCCTTGTCAATACGTGCAATATCCGAAGATCGTTCACGTGCCGACAAGCTTTCATTCACATACATAACATAATATCTATAACATAAATCATACATGGAATACACTTACCATTTAAGGTAAGTGTATTAACTATTACATCAAGTATGCACACAGCTCCGAAAATATAACAAGGAAATGGGGCTAGAAACTCACTTGAATGCGATTACATTCACCGTTACAGTTATCCCGTTCTTGAGCTAGGCGCGACTAACTGTATAACAATTACACGTATCAAATAACTATCACTACCCATATCGTATTTCTAGTTTTTTTATAACCCACAACGAACGGGGTCCGGGGGCAGCGCCCTTGGTAGCGGGGTTCTAGGGGCGGCAGTCCCTAGCAGGGTCCAAGGGGCAGAGCCGCCGGCTGGGGTTAAGCTACCAGGTCAGCCTGGAAAATTTTTATTTTCATTAACTGTCTTAACACATTTTCCATTAGGATTTTAAATTATTTTCTAATTCGCTAACTCATTCATTATAACGAATTACGCCTCCTTCGTTAACTAATTCGTTATCTTACATGTTTGATTCGTTAGCTGGTTTGTTATTCCGGTTCGCTAGCCGAATTCGTTATCTTATCATGACTTGATTCGTCATCTGGTTCGTTATCTCATCATAACGAATTGGCAAGTAACGAATCACCTGATTGGTTATCTGGTTCGTGATTTTAATATAACGAATTGGGCGAGTAACGAATCACTTGATTCGTTATCTGATCGTAACAAACTATGGAACTAATTCGCTATCTGGACATGATGAATGGTTGAACTAATTCGTTATTTCATCATAACAAATTTCATCAATCTTATCCAGACTTTGACTCAGGGTCAAAGTCAAAATTGCCAAGAACACCCAAACAGTCAACACCAGCGGATTCAACAATTTATCCTCAAATCTCAACCAAATAACATGAATTTGGTATTCAGAGACTCATAATCCTAACGCCTACAAACCCCAATCTTCCAATCGACCAAATATTCATGTTTAAAGGGTGAGATTTATGTATATATAGGTGCGGCTCAACACTCATTCAATTAACCAATCTAATGTTAACGAATTACACTGTGTATTGGTTCGGTTAATTCGTTTTCATCACTTTCATATAGATCTAAGATTACCTAAATGAATCCGAACCTAAATGAACAAATTTACATTATAAACGTACCTTAAACGAGTCGGT
This sequence comes from Bidens hawaiensis, assembly GCF_021521415.1. Lineage (NCBI taxonomy): Eukaryota > Viridiplantae > Streptophyta > Magnoliopsida > Asterales > Asteraceae > Bidens > Bidens hawaiensis. The sequence goes on from NW_027492647.1 coordinate 177,436, forward strand.
TCTCGAACACGAGCTGGTCTTGATGTAGGTTCGATTCGTTACGATGTTCTAGCACCAACAAGCTCGGGTTTTCGCCTTCGGATCTTGGTTCGGGTTATAAGATAGTGTTTGTGTGTGTTTTCCAAGGTGTAGGCTATGTTCTATAGATGGATAAAAATGGAAAGGTTTAGGGTTTAACGGGTATTTATACTTCCTTAAGCCATGGACCTAAGGCCCATTCCATCTCTTATTCCATATTTTAAAGTCCAAGCCCATCATCTTACAGCTTATTTATCTAAACTGACACACGACACTTTATAGAATAAACGAAATTTTATTTATTTATTATAATCAAAAGTAGGATGTTACAAGTCTTCCCTCCTTAAAGAGGTTTCGTCCCCGAAACCTAACTATTACATAAACAGGTTCGGGTAAAACTTGCGCATCTCATTCTCAGCTTCCCAAGTAGCATCTGAACCCTTGCGATGCTTCCAATTCACCTTCACCAAAGGTATAGCCTTGTGATGAAGTTGCTTTTACTTGCGGTCAACAATCTCTATCAGTTTCTCGATGTAATTTAACTGTTCATCAACCTCAATGTCCATTAATGGCACATGAGACGTGTCATCCGCCAGACATTTCCTCATATGAGAAACATGGAAGGTTGAATGAATTCCTTCTAATTCCTCGGGTAAATCTAGCTTGTAAGCCACTTCACCCACATGCTCTATAATCTTAAACGGTCCAATGTATCTCGGACTCAACTTCCCTTTCTTTTTAAAAAGGATAATTCCTTTCCAAGGCGAGACCTTGAACATCACATTGTCACCAATGTTAAACTCAATCGGTCGTCGCCGCATATCAGCATACGACTTCTATCTGTCTTGAGCAGCTTTCATTCATGCCTTGATCTGATCGAACTTTGAAGAAGTTTCCTGCACAAATTCTAAGCTTCCCATCTCTTTCTGACCAATCTCTCCCCAACATACCGGGGTTCGACATCGTCTACCGTAAAGCATCTCAAACGTTGGCATACCAATACTTGAATGGTAGTTGTTGTTATAGGTGAACTCTGCCATATGCAGATGATCATCCCAACTTCCTCCAAAGTCTAAAACACAAGCACGTAGCATATCCTCAAGGGTTTGGATCGTCCTTTCAGACTGTCCATCTGTTAGAGGATGATACGCCGTACTGATGTTCAATCTTGTTCCCATAGCTTCATGGAACTTCTTCAAAAACCTCAAAGTAAACCGAGTATCTCTATCGGACACGATCGATAACGGTAATCCATGCTTAGATACAACCTTATTAATGAACAATCTTGCTAACGTTTCTGACGAGATAGCCTCTCGTATAGGCATAAAATGAGCACTCTTGGTCAAACGGTCCAGAATCACCCAGATCGTATCATGATGCTTAGCTGTACGAGGTAGCTTTGTTATAAAATCCATGGTTATGTGTTCCCATTTCCATTATGGTATCTCCAAAGGTTGCATATTCCCATAAGGCTTCTAATGTTCTGCTTTGACTTGTAAACAAGTTAAGCAATTACTGACATAATCTACTACATCATTCTTCATTCATGGCCACCAGTAATCTCTTTTCAAATCTTGGTACATTTTCATGGTTCCTAGATGAATTGAATACCTTCACTTGTGAGCTTCATCTAAGATTCGACCTCTAAGATCTCCATGACGTGGGATCCACATACGGTCAAACCTAGTCTTAACACCATGAATGTTTTCCATCAACTCGCTCTGCTGACCGAAAATCCTTACTTTCTTCAGTAATCCTTCATCTACCAGCACCTCTGACTGCACTTTGATGATATCTTCAAATAGACTTGAATTCATGATCAATTGGTAGGACTTCACTGTTGCAATGACTTCTTCATTCTTACGACTTAGCGCGTCGGAGACCACATTAGCTTTACCAGGATAGTACTTAATGTCACAATCGTAATCCTTTATCAATTCTAACCGTCTTCTCTGCCTCATGTTCAACTCTTTCTATTCGAAGAAGTACTTCAAGCTTTTATGATCTGTGTAAATGGTACACACTTAGTACCATTCAGATAATGTCTCCATATCTTGAGAGCGTACACTATTGCTGCTAGCTCTAAATCATGCGTTGGATAAGTACTCTCATAGACTTTCAACTGTCTAGACGCGTAGGCTATAACCTTTCCTCGTTGCATCACACGCAACCTAACCCACGATGCGAAGCATCAGTACAAACAACCAAATCCTCGTCACCATCGGGTAGAGCAACGACTGGAGCTTGCGTGAGTCTTTTCTTTAATTCCTCAAAAGCTTCTTCTTGAAACTTACCCCAACTGTATACTGTCAACTTTCGGGTCATACCGGTCAATGGTGCGACTATCTTGGAGAAACCTTCGATGAATGTCCTATAGTAGCCAGCTAACCCTAAGAAGCTTCGTATATCAGTCGGATTCTGCAGAGTCTTCCAATTTGTTATCACCTCGATCTTAGCTGGGTCCACGGTAATCCCTTCAGGATTAATCACGTGACCTAGGAACTGCACTTCTCGCAACCAGAACGCGCATTTCGAAAAATAAGCATACAACTTCTCCTTCTTCAGAATCTCCAATACTTCTCTCAGATGCTCGGCATGATCAGACTTGCTTTTTGAATAAATCAATATATCATCGATGAAGACGATAACTGACTTATCCAACATCGGCCGACACACCCTATTCATCATATCCATAAATGTTGCAGGAGCCTTTGTTTGACCGAATTCCATCATGGGGAACTCGTAGTGTCCATACCGCGCCCGAAACGCTGTTTTAGGGATGTCCGCCTCTTTCACTTTCAATTGATGATAGCCTAATCTCAGATCTATTCGTGATAACCAACTTGAACCTTGCAGTTGGTCAAAAAGATCATCAATCCTTGGTAGAGGATATCTATTCTTTACCGTAAGCTTGTTCAGCTCGCGATAATATATGCACATTCTCATACTTCCATCATTCTTTTTCACGAACAACACCGGTGCGCCCCACGGGAAAACACTTGGTCTTATGAAACCCTTGTCGAGGAGTTCATGCAGTTGGGACATCAATTCTTTCATCTCAGATGGCGCTAGACGGTAAAGCGCTTTCGCGACGGGCTGGGCTCCTGGTACTAAATCTATTTGAAATTCTATCTCTCGTTCCGGTGGCAACCCCGGAAGATCCTCAGGGAATACTTCTGGGTAGTCACACATGACAGGAATGTCTTTCATTTCTCTTGTCTCGGCCGTAGCATTGACAACGTAAGCCAGGAAGGCACCACACCCTCGCCTTAACAAACCCTCGCCTTTTATCATCGATATGACATTAAACCCATAACTTTCCTTATCACCATAGACCGTCACCGCACTACCATCCAAGAACTTAAACCTTATTATCCTACTCTTACACACTATCTGAGTTCATACTCAAACAACCAATCCATTTCCAAAATCACATCAAACCCTCCTAAGGTCATAACATACAAAGTTACAGGGAACTCATGTCCCTCTAACTCTTTCTTACAGTCTTTAACAATTTTCATTATTTTAACCGAGGTGTCACTAGCGGTCTCGACTACAAAAGTTTCAGACACTCGGCAGCATTTCATTTTAGCTAATTTACTAAATGGCGTGGCTAAGAAACTTTTGTTCGCACCCGAATCAAATAATACTGAAGCGGAAACACCGTTTACTAGAAACGTACTTGTGACAACATCTGGAATCTGCTTGGCTTGTTCCTGGGTTAACATGTAAGCTCTGGTCCTCGGCCTAGTCTGATCAGCATTATTTTTTCCACTCCCTCCAGCTCCACCATCGGTGCATTCCTTAGCAAAATGGCTCGGCTTACCGCACTTATAACATGCGGGTTTTGCAGTACAATCAGGAGCATAATGTCCCACCTTTCCACACTAATAAAAGGCATTCGATCCAGCCTGCATTCCCCACCATGAGCCTTGCCACACTTATAGCAAACATCTGATCCTTTACTCCACTTACACTCACCCCCATGCATCTTTCCACACGTCTTGCACGATCTCTTCTCCCACGCTTTCTGCTTCTTATCCTTGGGGTTCCACAACTGAGTACCGGGTCGTTTAACAAGAGCGACCCATTTCTTATCCTTCTTCTCTTCTCCCACCACAAAATCATCCACAGCCAGGTCTTCATAAACCATCTCCGCGAGCTCGACGACAGAGTCAAAAGTACCAGGTTTATTCGCCCTGACTAGTATGCGAACATTCTGCAACAATCCTCTCACATAGCAGTTGATCCTTTTAGCCTCAGTGTTAACCATATCGGGCGCCAACCTAGACATTCAGTTGAACTCTGTGTTGTACTCACGGTGTGTCATCTTTCCTTCCTTCAAGTTCAGGAACTTCATCTCCGCTCTCTCAACTTCAGCGTCAGCACAAAACCTCTTCATTACCAACTCTTTCAGATCCTCCCACCTCATTGCCTTAATCTCTTCCTGACTCTTCCTCTATTCAATCGACTCCCACCAATACATTGCTTCAGCATCGAAGGATTGGGTAGCATAACACATAGCTTGGTCGGGACTGCACACGCTAATACGGATAACCTTGTCCATAGTGGTTATCAATTGAAGAGTACCGATTACGTCTACCAAACCAGTCAGCTTTGGCGAATCGCAACCTTTGAAATACTTATAGTTGCACCCACCTCGGCCTCCTTTCCTATCATTGACTTTCACCGACTTAACCACACTTGATTCCTCCTTCTTCCTCTCATCATCCTTCTTACCATCTCCTTCCGCCCTTTCAGCGGTTCTTTCACGGCATCTAGCAGACCCTTCAGGATTCAAGTTCTTCACAGCAGCTGCTACCGCTTGAGCAATGAAAGCTTGAACAGCGGGGTCAAGTTGAAACCCTTCATTGTTGCTTAGGTTTCGTCCAGCAGCGCTTCCTTCATCTCCTGTGTTGGAGGATGTTTCTACCGAAGGTTTTTAGACACGACGAGGCCTGCCACGTCGTCCAGTGCGGCCTCCTGCTCCAACAACTGCCCTAGATCCAGCCATCGTATTCTGTTGGTGCATGTTTTGTAACAGATGATCTTTTGTGTTTGTTAGAATTGAGAGCAACGGTCAAAGGGGAGTCTGTTGGTGCATTTTGTGACCGTCGCTATGCAATTCTGTTCAGCGGGAACGAAGTGCGAAGTTGTTATAACTTCGCCATATCAGCGAACTTGTTAGCAACTTCGCTTACATACAAAACATAAATCTAACTAACACGATTACAGACACTTGACACTGAACTACTGACATCATGCACCAACATATTCTGGAAGAGAAAACACAAACGTCATCACTCAAGGAACTATTTAGTACAAGGATAGTAAGGCTAACAGGTAATAATAGTGGAAAGCTGTGATTAGCCGATCACGTTACTCTACGTGTCCTATACACTTCCTCTTGTGAGTCCACTTGTGCTAGTTCTACTTCTAACAGTTAGACAATCAACAGTTCATATCATCATATACTCCTATCCCTAGCAATTAAGCTAGAATTCATACATTATTCTACTTTACATGTGAAATTTTATCACATACTTTACCTTTACTCAGCTTGCTTGAGTAACACATGGCTTTCTTGAACTGGCATCTTCTTTCTTTTCTTACTTAAATCCCATTCTCTGCTCGAGTCTAATCATGTAGAATGCTTAAATCTCTCGAACTTTGCTCTGATACCAACTTGTAAGGCCCCCCTACCGGTGCCCTACTTTGGACGTTGGATTTACTCATAAACACAACTCTAAATATCAGAGTTAATTAAAAGTTTGCGCAGAATATAAAACTTTCATAAAATATTACATATTAATTCATAACATGTCTTAAAACATTTTTTGTCTTTCGATATTAAAACACTAAACATAAAACAATTTGCATCTTCAGATGCAAGACTTTTATTCTTCTGCCATGTGTCCCCGTTCAAGCCAGCTGTCTCATTCTACTAACCTGCGTGCATACTAAAATCAGCTATGCTGAGTGAGTTCTAGGTAATCATACATCATACAATACATATACTTACCTTCCATTATGCATCCGAAGATACATAATAATTACTTTACTAATTCACTTTCATTACATAATTCATACATACTTTCATACTATATAATTACTGCCCATTCTATCTCAGATATTATTAGGGTCTGATCCCTCTGTCCTTGTCTATCTCAGATATTATTAGGGTCTGATCCCTTTCTTGTCTATCTCAGATATTATTAGGGTCTGATCCCTTTCTTCTCTATCTCTGGTATTATTAGGTTCTGATCTCTCTTTTCTTATTTATCTCATATATTATTAGGGTCTGATCCCTTTCTTCTCTATCTCGGATATTATTAGGGTCTGATCCCTTACTTCTTCATCTTCGTACATACTGTCTTTACATACCCGTTACATACATATATTTTATTTAATCATTCTTACATATTCATATGTTGTGCATATATATATATATCATACACATCCATCTTTCATATACATACCTCCCTTGTCAATACGTGCAATATCCAAAGATCGTTCACATGCCGACAATCTTTCATTCACATACATAACATAATATCTATCACATAAATAATACATGGAATACACTTACCATTTAAGGTAAGTGTATTAACTATCACATCGAGTATGCACACAGCCCCGAAAACATAACAAGAAAATGGGGCTAGAAACTCACCTGAATGTGGTTACATTCACCATTTACAATTATTCCTTTCTTGAGATGTGCGCGACTAACTGTATAACAATTACACGTATAAATTAACTATCACTACCTATATCGTATTTCTAGTTTAATTATAACCCACAACGTATAGGGGTCCGGGGCCAGCGCCCCAGGTAGCATGGTTCTAGGGGCGGTAGCCCCATGCGGGGTCCATGGGGCAGAGCCCCTGGCTGGGGTTAAGCTACCAGGTCAGCTTGAAAAAGTTTTATTTTCATTAACTGTATTAACACATTTTCCATTAGGATTTTAAATTATTTTCTAATTCGCTAACTCATTCGTTATAACGAATTACGCCTCCTTCGTTAACTAATTCGTTATCATACATGTCTGATTCGTTAGCTGGTTCGTTATTCCGGTTCGCTAGCCTAATTCGTTATCTTATCATGAATTGATTCGCCATCTGGTTCGTTATCTCATCATAACGAGTTGGCAAGTAACGAATCACCTGATTGGTTATCTGGTTCGTGATCTTAATATAACGAATTGGGCGAGTAACGAATCACTTCATTCGTTATCTGATCGTAACGAACTGGGGAACTAATTCGTTATCTTGACATGATGAATGGATGAACTAATTCATTATTTCATCATAACGAATTTCATCAATTATCCAGACTTTTACTCAGGGTCAAAGTCTAAATGGCCAAGAACACTCAAACAGTCAACACCTGCAGATTCAGCAATTTATCCTCAAATCTCAACCAAATAACATGAATTTGGTATCCAGAGACTCGTAATCCTAACGCCTACAAACCCCAATCTTCCAATCGACCAAACATTCATGTTTAAAGGGTGTGATTTATGTATATATAGGTGCGTCTCAACACTCATTCAATTAACCAATCTAATGTTAACGAATTGCACTGTGTTTGGTTCGTTTGATTCGTTTTCATCACTTTTATACAGATCTAAAATTACCTAAATAAATCTGAACCTAAATGAACAAATTTACGTTATAAACGTACCTTATACGAGTCGGTTCTCGAACACTAGCTGGTCTTGATGTAGGTTCGGTTCGTTATGACGTTCTAGCACCAACAAGCTCGGGTTTTCGCCTTAGGATCTTGGTTCGGGTTATAAGATAGTGTTTGTGTGTGTTTTCCAAGGTGTAGGTTATGGTGTAGAGATGGATAAAAATGAAAAGGTTTAGGGTTTAAGGGGTATTTATACTCCGTTATGCCCATGGACCTAAGGCACATTCCATCTCTTATTCCATCTTTTAAATTCCAAGCCCATCTCTTACAACTTATTTATCTAAACTGACACACGACACTTTATAGAATAAACAAAATTTCATTTATTTGTTTTAATCAAAAGTAGGATGTTAAAGTCCAAGGGGCAGAGCCCCCGGTTAGGGAAAAAATTTATTTTCATTAATAAGTTTTTACTAAAAACCTCATCAAAAAACTAAAGTTTAACTATTTAATCAAATCAAATCAAATCTTCATTTTAAACGTTACCTTTCATTATTAATTATTCTCATATTCAAAGCTTATATATCGTATAAGTCCATATCTATCGTTTACGTATTTATACGCTGTTTATCTTTCGTTTATTCTGAAAATCACTTTTAAGCGTATAAGTTGTATGGCGTATAAGTTGTCGTCACGTATAAGTCTTCCCAACGTGTAAGATGTTCAGGCGTATAATCTATCCTTGGTGTGTAAGTGTCTCAATGTATAAGTCATACATATACGGAGTATGCATACACGGCGTATATGCATATACGGCATACATACGTACTTATGCGTTACATACTTACACGTTACATACATACTTACGCGCTGTCATACTTACACACTACATTCGTACTTACACGTTGCATACATATACGTGGCATATACATATATGGCTGAAGACTTATGCGCTACTCAAACTTATGCGGCATATAAGTCCTGTTCGGTTCATAAATATGTGTTTTTCAGGTTTTTCGTCGATTTCGGCACCGTCACCCGCCGTTAACCACCATGGTTGATCGGGGTTTGATCGTTTATGGCCTAGGTAGCTTCGGATGTCCAAATCTGAGCTAAGGTGGTCCTTAAGCTCATTTATGGTTGATTAAAATAAAGCTAGATCTAGATCCAAACAGCTCGTACAACATCACGAGGTTGCGGTGTCGGGTTCTACCATGTTGGTACGATTGAGATAAATTATTTCTTACCTTCGATTGGTCTTAGATCGTTGAAAGGATTAGTGTAAAGAGTGTTTGACTTAAGTGTATGTTTTTTTGAAGGTGTAGGCTATGGTGTAGAGATGGATGGAAATAGAAAGGATTAGGGATTAAGGTGTATTTATACTCCCTTAAGACCATGGAACTTAGGCCCATCTTTCCTTTTTGATCCATATTTATTACCATCTAATTAGCCTACTTAACCTTCCATCTTTATTATTTTATTATTTCTCTACTAACTCAAGTAAACTTTCCTATCATAAATAAATAATAAATTAAATACTATTCTTAGAAAAGTAAGGAGGTTACAACACCAAAACCTACAAATTAATACGAGGGGATAATTTGTATGAACCCGCGATACCGCACGAGTACTTACAATAGTTATTAAAAATATTAATAATTAGTATTATTAATTTATTAGTAATAATATAATTTTAATAATTTTGAGGTTTATTGGATTATAATAATCCCAACTTTCCCATATTGACCGGCGGTAGGCCCAACTTCAAATGTAATTTCTGACAATCCTAACTTTCAATATATTTTCCTACAACAATCCTTAGTTAAAAAAACCTTAACACCGTTAATTTTTGCTGAGCTGGATGGTTGACGTGTTAAATACATTATATTTTTGTAACTTTTATAAACAATGAACAATCTGTGTGTTGGTGTTCTTCACCTAACGCTTGTACAATCTCCGTTGAGCGATGGCTTCAGCTCCGTTCAACAATGAACAAACTCCTTATCTTCAAATCAATTATGACCGGAAAACCTCCAAATCACCAGTAACCGTTGTGACTACTGTGGCTCAGCTTTTAATGTCTTAAAACTCGCGTCCTTCTCCGCTAATACCTTCGGTTGCAATATCGGTACTATCTATTCTCATATTTTATCAGTTTGCAAGTAGAATTTGAGTTATTGGTGGTTGGATCTGGTGTAGTTTTAGGGCAAACGCAAAACTCAAAAGGTAGAGCCAACAAGATTTGACTTTGCTTCCTTTGAATCGAAGAAGAAAAAGAAACATAAAGAAACGCTTGACTTCAAAAGATAAGGTTTGTAATTCGAATTTCGTTATACCCCCAAAAACGAAATTGAAATGTATTGGTTGATTTTAATCTTTTTTTGCATATTGTGGTTAAAATTTTTACAGAAAAGAAATTTGTAACTGATCGATTCTCTTTTGGTTTACAGGAAGAACATGATCCTTCAAGAACGAGTTTGACCGGAAATGTCTATTGCAATCACGATATTCTTCCAATAATGTTTTTACACATCAGCAAGCTGCAAATGTGTTTACCATGTCATCCGTCCAGCTCAGTAAAAACTATCGGTGTTAAAGTTTTTTTAACTTGGATTGTTGTAGGAAAATATATTAAAAGTTGGGATTGTTAGAAATTACATTTGAAGTTGGGCTCATCGCCGACTAATATATGAAAGTTGAGATTATTATAATCCAATAAACCTAATTTTAATTACTTTAATTTATTAAAAAGACTAATATGTTTTTACTTTTAATAATTATTAATAATTAATTAGTTTTATTAAACTGACTAATAATTGGTATTATTAATTAATATTAATTATTATATTAATATTACTTTATTAATAAATATAATATTAATTGAGTTCAGTAATGTTTTTTTGGGTAGGATTTCTTTTTGATATAATTGAGTTCTGTTATTTGAAATGGCAAGTGTCATTTGAACATCCGTCATTTAATATGACAAGTGTGTACACTACCCGTACTACCATATACGACCCAGATTTGACAACTTAGGCTTTTAATGTTTTGTTTTTCTTTATTTAATAAGTAATATGAATATTAATACTAATTATATAACTATTATAATATTAATACTATTAAATAAAAATTGTTAATACATAATAAAGGTATTAGTATTTTTTAAAAATAAACAAAAATATATAATTTAATTAATATAAAAGGAAAAATGAAACATTAAAAGCCTATGTTGTCAAATCTGGATCAGATCGAGCGAGTATGAATATTGTTCACATTTGTCAATTGAAATGGCGAAACTCAATTTTATCAAATAAATATTACATAATATTGTATTTATATAAAATAATACTAATTAATATTATTGATAATACTATTATATTTTATCAAACAACATAGTTAATTAATATTATATATATATATATAAAAGTAATAAAAACATACTAACCAATAATACTAATTAATAATGAAATGTCTTTCTAAAATATAAACAAAAGTATATAATTTAACTAATATAAAGAGAAAAATGAAACAACCTAAGTTGTCAAATCAAAGGTCAAATATGGCGGAATCTATTCACACTTGCCTTTTGAAGTGACAAATATCCAAATGACACTTGCTATTTCAAATGGCAGATGTCTATCCAAAAAACATTGTTACTGCTAAGGGTAGGCTATGTTGGGTATCATGCTCTGCCAGTCAATGTCGCAGATCAAAAGCAGTGACATCCGCTATTTAAAATGGCGGATCACACTAAAATGTACCACATCCGCCATTTCAAATGGTGGAATACAAACTAGTTGTCTAACTCACCCAACAGACACTAATAGGCCTTAGATAAAATTAAAGATTCGCCATTTCAAATGACATATCACCAAGAAACCATCTTCCTAATATATTAAAGCAATAAAAAGTGTTCACATGTCATTCACCTAGGTTGTCCACATAGGATGCCACCTATATGCCATACAGATCATTTCCTTATTAATCATTAACTATTACTTAAAATACCCGGCTACCCATTCAGTGTTAATTCTCGCGGGTTTTCGGTGCCCCGTTAACCCAACAACCCAGAACTTTAATCACTATATTATTTGATATCCTTTCTCATTCACAATCATTCTCATTCCTTACCACCATCCAAAACCCTAATTGCCACTACAGTTCTTCTTCAATTATAAGTTCAGTCTTCTATCTATCTAAGGCATTCTTTTAATTGATGTTTTTTTAAGTTTAATTAAAATCGCAGGTTATGAAAACCCTTACCGTTTGAAAGTTTAATTGAAATATTTGTTTTCCATTATAAACGCCATCACTCACTGTAAAACCCTAATCCAATTGACACCCTACTCTTTTCATATGTTTACTTTTTAGTCTTGTTATCTTTGTTATTAACTTATTCTTGATCAATAAAATGAACCTCATAGTTTAATAATCATTTTATGATAACTTCAAAATCATCCTTACCTATTTATTATAACGTGATTGGTTAGTTAAGGCATACAAGTACTTACCCGCATTTTGGTGTTAAGGATGTTCATGTTGAAGTTGAAGTTGATGGTGAAGATGATGATGTTCAACGGCGATTTGTAATTATTCATTAAACTATATATTGTAAATGATGTTAGTAGAATATATATGTATATATATATATATTGTTAATAAAAATGAAAAAAAATGAAGCAAAATATAACATGCACTAAAATATTATTTGAAAATTTGTTAAACTTTAAAACCAGTGGAAATGACATTGTTCAATTTGAATTCTAATTCATGTCATCTTTGTATTATTTGTGTAACCGGTGCGTCACTTTGAATGTTGGATTTACTCATAAACACAGTTCTAAATATCAAAGTTAATTAAAACTTTACGCGGAATATAAAACTTTCATAACATTACAATAATAATTCATAATTCATAATTTGTCTTAAAACATTCTTGTATTTCAAAATTAAAACATTAAATATAAAACATCATGAGTCTTCAGATGCCAGACTCTTATTCTTCTGACACGTGTCCCCGCTCAAGCCAGCTGTCTAATCCTAATCACCTGCATGCATACTAAAAGTCAGCTACGCTGATTGAGTTATAGTTAATTATACAACATACAATACATTCATAACTACGTACTTTCATATGTACTTCGTACTTTCATACTTCGTTCATAATATACATACTTACCTTCATACTTTATTCTAAACTCTACTTTACGTTATTCTATTCTGCCTCGGATATTATTAGGGTCCGTTCCCTTTTCTGCCTCGGATATTATTAGGGTCCGGTCCCTTTCTACCTTGAGTATTATTGGAGCTCAGTCCCTTTCTGCCTCGAGATTTATAAGGGCTCGGTCCCTTTTCTGCCTCAGATATTATTAGGACTGGTCCCTTTCTACCTTGAGTATTATTAGGGATCAGTCCCTTCTTCTGTATCTAGCCATCTTTCATTCATTCATAACATACATACTTACATATCATTCATACATTATACATAGCATTCATATCCATAATTATATTTGACAGTACGTGCAATATCAGAAGATCGTTCACGTACCGACAAGCAATCATTCATACCTTTCATATATATCACATATGGCATACACTTATCACTTAGGATAAGTGTATTAACATATCACATCGAGTATGCACACAGCCCCGAAAACATAACATGGAATGGGGCTAGAAACTCACCTGAACTCTATTTCTTTCTCCGTTAATTGTTATTCCCTTCTTCAATTGAGCTCAGCTAACTGTATATGAGTTATATGTATCAATACTCATCTGATCTAATCTAATGGCCTTGTATTAGATTACCTTTACTTAGCATATATATGGTTTTCAATTATTTTAACATTCTTGTATTTTATCTCTTTAGGTCCTTACAATGCATACCATCAAGTTTAAACACATATACAAGATCATGATTCTATCTATTCCTGATTCTATATATTTAGACTATGATTCCATATCAGCAGAATTCTCAAATTGCCTTATAGGCCAGTTTTAGAGTTATAAAAAAAACCCTTATCCTATCTATCTATTCTATTAAAAATACAAATAGATAAAGAATTTTTTTATAGTTGATTGTTTTTTTATAGTTGATTGTATAGCGTTTACACGTAAATATACAACACAAAAAATTGGCGGCTACTCTATGTTCATAATACAATGATTCTTTTTCTTCTTTGTATCATAATTCAATCAACTGGGGTTATTCTAAGCTGTAACTTCAATCAAATAAGAATAGTTTCTTGCATTGGTAGTCTATTCCAGTAAAGTAAGGTGGAATCAAATACGGGTCCCATATTGATTTCTTAGTTCTTATCAATTCTTTTTTTGAATATACATATACGGGTCACCACGTATCTGAGTCTCAATGTAACCGAACTTGAATGTAAGCGAACTTAGATGTAAGCGAACTTAGATGTAAGCGGACTTAGATTTAAGCGGACTTAGATGTAAAAGAACTTAGATGTAAGCGAACTTAGATGTAAGCGAACTTAAATGTAAGCGAATTAATAGCAGGCGAACTTGAAAGTGGCGAACTTGAATGTGCAGCAGCTACGGGTTTGGTTTTAACCCACTAACCATTTATGTTTCAACATGTAAACCTTTGATATGATATTAACCAATCTCGTAAACATTCCCACGGCCATTTTCGGATAAGACTTGACCCGGGGAATCATAAAGTTTGGACCTTTAGGCTTAAAACGTTCCAAAACTAGATCTAGTGTTTTCTTTAACGAGTCGTTCAAACCGTAGTTTCGTTAACTTCATTTTAGCGCCAAGTTTGCTACTTTATGATTCGTTTATACCTGATCTGCTCTACATTCAAGTTTCAAGGCCAACCGTTCATTAAAACATAAGCTTTAAGATTAAGAACATACCTTTGCTTGTTCGTTAGGTCTCGGTTAGCTTGGTTATGAACCTTAAATCTTGTATCTATCTTGTATATTGAAGATCTATTAATATTCAACGTTCGTTTGATCTCGAATCTCCCTCTTTCTCTCTCGGCCGCAAATATTAAGAGTGTGTGTGTGTGTTTTAAGTGTGCGTAGAGAATAAGATGGAAAGAATGAGGATTTAGGGTTTTAGGGAGGTTTAAGGGAGTATTTATACTCTCTTAAGCCCATGGACCAAGGCCCATTCCATCCCTTATTCCATCTTGATTATTCCTAGTCTATGTTTCTTTCTTTTATTCAATCTTAATTAAATATTAACACACGTTTCAAAATATAAACTCTCCTTTACTTAATATTATAAAATTCGGGATGTTACAATTTGGAAACAACCTTTATTTTTAACCAAATATCCCCACATTAAGAGTTTTAAATACAATTTTAACATGTTTTTTGAATTTCCTACAACTTTTCAAAAACCTAAACATAAAAATATACGGGATTTAAAGTTTAAATTTAATAATTAATTAAAAATTATTAAAAATATATTTTTAGTAAAATTTCATAATTCAAAAATATATATTAATTATTAATAATAAAATAAATTGGATGTGGCTCAATGGTAGAGCCCTCAATTTACTAGTGAGAGGTAGGGGTTCAAACCTCACTATCACCAATTTATATGGAAGATATGATGGATGACCCTGGCTTGCCAAGGTTCGAGTCCTGATCTCACCCGGTTTTACCGTCTTCTCGCTGTAGTGCCATTTGGCGGGCGTGGGGGTTGAGTTTTATCCGGTGAATCCCTCAATAGGTGGACCGCTAGGGGCTCCGTCCATCCGGACTAGTGGCCGGCTTGGCCTACCTTTAGCCAATGGGGGCCACGTACGGAGTACCCGGCGTTACTTAGCTAGTCGTTCAAAAAAATTATTAATAATAAAAAAATATATTAATTACGTGTTACTTTAAATCTAATTTAGTTTTATGTAAATTCGAACATTAATATATATTTTTTAAAACCTTTAATTATTTTCAAAGTCAAAATATTTTTTTTAGTCTTTCCAAAGTTATATAAAATTTCATTTATTATAAATCGTTATCCAAGTTTCACAAAGTATTAATTTCACTAATTCTACAATAATGTATAATAAAAAACGTATTATATTTTTAACCATCTTAACTAACAGGTTTTTAAACATAATATAAATCTTTCAATTCTAACATCCAAATAATTTGATATTTAAGTTTTCATAATGTTTTCAAACACAATTTATGTTGTTTACATATCAATTCAAATTTTGAAAATCTTAATATATATATATGGATACAAACCTAACTAATTATAATAAGTAAAACATTAGTTTATTATATTTAACACATTCCTTTATTTAGTATTTAAATTTTATTTAATTTTATTAATTGATTCATAGTTTCAAATTAGGTTTCCTTATTTCTCTAATCACAATTTATTATGTTGACTTTTTATAATAAATTGGTTTCCCAATTTCACATAACAATTTTATTCCTTTCAAAATTTTACAATGTAAATTATTAATCATCTCTTATTTACATATCAAAATCGAAGATATAATGGAGATTTTTGCTTAGTTCGTTTTTTCGGTAACGCGATTCAAATATTTCGTTTATCAATTAAAACATCAATTTTACATTTGTTTACATAATTCAAATCTTCCACAATTGGTCATTTGTGTATTATGTGATATTAATATTAATATTTAATTTCTCATTTCAGGTTATGTCACCAACTTGATATAGCTAATTTCATGTATTGAGTCTTTGTTGATAAGATTTCTTATTTTTTGTTTAATATTGATGTATATTTTTGTTATTATTCATGTATTTATGTATTTTTCATAATTTATATTATTTATTTGATTTTTATATAATCAGTCATATATTATTGTTGGTCAAAGTCCATTTAATATATTTTAATCATTTTAATTCATTTGAAATTAAATATCATAGCCAATTAAATCACCAATATCAACGCAATTTAAAACATTATTATACTTTCCAATAATATCGTACTTTACGTATTAAAATAATACACACTTAATATGACATTTTAGAAACCTATTTTCACCATTCAAATTTGGATTCTCGCCATTTATTTGAAGTTTACAAAAATATGTTATATACTTTGACTTTCACCAGTTATTCAAAAACCGAATTTTATTGAATTTGACCATTTCATCATTTTCCATTATTCATTGCTTAAATAAAAAAATTATTTTTAATAACCATTCATTTTAAGTTATTATTATTTTAATATCACTTTCCAAAAAAATTCATTAATATATTTATTCTTAGATGTCAAAATATTATATATATATATATATATATATATGTATATATATATAACCGAATATCAAATTTGGATTCTCAAAATAACAAAAATGTAAACTTTAAACCATAAAGTTCATAAACTACTAAATATTTACTTATAAATCATATTTGATTATTTGTTATTTTGTGAAATTTTTCCTTATGAAATTATTCAATATGAGCATATTCCAAAAAGAAAAAAAAAAGGAAAAATATTTTAATTTATTAAGGTTGTTAGCCGAAAGGTATCATCTTGCTCGAAACACATTTGTGTTGATTGAATATGTTGTCTATATTTATATAGTTTGTTGATATGTTTTTCCACTCGTGGGTAACACGGGCTATGTCCTAGTTATCACTACTTCTTTCCCCTATAAATCATTTTCACCTTCTTAAATATCGTATTTTGAAAAAAGAATTCCAAATTCAACACCAAACTACATTTTTGATTGGAGTATATCTGATTACTCTAATATTTTGTTAAGTTATTTTAGTTTTTGTTAATTACTTTAATTAAAGAAATATTGTGCTAAGTTATTTTAGGTAAAAGAAGTTATCTTAACGTTGATATCTTTTGTATTTAATATATGTGGCTATTTAAGAAGTCTTACAATCATAACAATTATTATCTCTTCATCCTCTACATCAAAATTTAAATTCAAGCAACGCTATACACCAATTAGTAATGGCTTTCACCACAAAACATTCCCTTGTGTTGGCACTTTTTATGTTAGCGTTTCTTACTATAGCATTTGTTCAATCTGTTGGTATGTGAAATTGCTTTACTTTTTCAATGTTTAAAACTCGTAGCCAATCAATAAAAATTACAATGGTTAAATGTACTAATTGAATGTTTTTATATACAGCTCTTTCTCCTGCATGCCTAGGAACATGTAATGGAATTCAGACGGATTGTTTAAGCCTTTGCCGAAAAGTAGGTTTCGTAACTGGCGGTTGCAGACCAGGAAGTCCACCAATGTGCTGCTGTCATGATTAGTTTATTAATCCCTACACAATCAGATCAATTGTTATGTTGTGTAAATCGTACTCAAAAGATTTTTTATATTCAATAAAATTGCCAGGTGAGGTGTTGTTTCATTTTGTTATCTTGTTTCTGCTTCAATTGGCCTTCAACGTTTTAGCTAGTGCGCTTTTTTGTTGCTTAATTTTTTATATTCAATAAAAAAGGAGCTCACGAAGTAAATATCCTTATATTCCAAAGTATTTAAAGGGGTTGATTTAACGTCCAATGTTCGTTAGTAGATTACACGAAATTCAGATTGTAACATCCTACTTTCGATGATAATAATAAAAGAAATTTCATTTATTTAATGATGTGTCGTTTTTCAGTTTAGATAAATAAACTATTAGAGGGTGTGCGTGGACATTAAAAGATGAAATAAGGGATGGTGATGTGCCTTTGTAACATCCCGAAATTTCTAAAATAATATTAGATAATATTGGTGGGAAAATTTACTTGGGATAGTGGAGAAATAATAAAATAAAGTAAGAGTTATTATGAGTCGGGCTTGTGTGGGTCAAGTAATATGAGTAATGGACTTGGATTTGAAGGGAAGGAGGATGGACCATGGGCTCAAGCCCAAGATCCATAATATATAAACCTTAACTACCAATTGATTCATTCATTTCCATCTCATTTCATACACCACCCAAAACACACACTTAGTTCTCTCTCATCCTACTTTCTCTCTCTAGCAGAATAAGAAGAAGAAACCGAGCATCAACCCGAGGTAATGCTAGTATGATATTGTAGAGATCCAAACCCGTTAGATTTAGTCGCGAAACGACGAGCCGACACCGTTAAACCGCTAAAGTCACGAGATCCGGGTGGAATCGGGTATAAACCGAAACTACGATGAGCTTAGGGATCACCCTAGCTCAAATCTGGATCGAACGGGACGAAAAACGGTGAAAACAATGCTGGAATACGTTTTTCCGGCAATGGCGGCGCCGGAGATTGTGTGTACGAGGTAGGGAATGTCAGAGAATGTTTCTGACATTCTCTGACCTAACCATAATTCGTTAACAGGGAGTTAACGAATTAGAGGTAATTCGTTAACATGGAGTTAACGAACTAGAGGTAGTTCGCTAGTTGATTCGTTAAAGGAAGCATGACGAACTAGCTTTAGCTCGTATCCAATTCGTTAAGGGAAAAAGATAACGAATTACCCTTGTTCGTTATATTCATTCGTTAAAAGATAATGAATTAGGAGGTTCAATTCGTTACATGGACTGATTCGTCAAATGTCCAATTCGTTATAAGGACCAGCTCGTTAGAGGATCAAGTTCGTTATAATGGCCAACTCGTTTTGAAGTAACGAATGGGTCATTCTTTATGAACACAGTTCGTTAAGAACCAAATAACGAACTAGAAGTTTAGCGAAATGACAAACAGTCCCTGGACTTAGAAAAGAAAGAGATAATTACATATTAGCCCTTGGACTTTGATAATTTATGAAAGATATCTTTAAGGGTTAACGTGTAACGATTAACTAACCAGGTAATGATTAAATGGAGTAAAACCGTCTTAGACGCTTAAGACAAATTAAGTAGTAATGAGATTGTCTAGAGTAGTATTTGATATTGCAATTATTAAACAGTTAGTCGTGCACAGCTCAATGAGGGATAACCATTAACGGAAGAAGTAACCGAGTTCAGGTGAGTTTCTAGCCCCACTTCCTTGTTATGTTTTCGAGGCTGTGTGCATACTCGATGTGAAGTGTGAATACACTTACCTTAAGTGGTAAGTGTATGCTATAATGTTTAATGTGATATATTTACATATGTTATGAATGGATGTCTGTTAGTGCGTGAACGATCTTCGGATATTGCACGTATAGACAAGTAATGTATCGTTAGTCGATGTGCGAACGATCTTCGGATATTGCTACCGTCATTCGGGAATGATCCCCAAGTGGTTATTAGTGTGTAAATGTTGTGGAGTAACTTGGATATTATGTAAATGATGTAATGATATAAAGTGTGTTGTAGACAAATAGAGGTAGGGTGTGATAGAAGTAGCAAGGGTCTAGTAAGGGTGTTAGTGGCATGACGTTAGTACGTGGTAGGGTAAGAGTATGCGTGACTTCGTTATTAAAGTGGCAAAGTGGCATAACGTTATTTGTTATTAAAGTGACAAACTGGCATAACGTTATTCGTTATTAAAGTGGCTAAGATGTAGGGGTAAATAAGAGGTTAAGTGGTAAGGTGAGCAGGTCAGATAGTGGGCTATGTGTCTTCGGATACGTACATAATGCATGTAGTGGTTGTATGGTAAGTTGCTTGATTAACTAGAACTCACTTAGCGTAGCTGACTTTTGGTATGCACGCAGGTGATCAGATTAAAGAGCTAGCATGAGGAAGGCACATGGCATGGATTGAGCGGCTGGCATCTGAAGATGGAAGAAATGGTGTTTTAAATGTGATGTACTATGTTACGTTTTTAAAGACAAGTTGTATATTTTATAACAAATGATTGAAGTCAACGTTTCTGTGAAAAGTTTTAATTAACTCTGATTTGTAAGAGCTGTGTTTATGAGTAAATCCGACGTTAAAGTAGGGCTACCGGGTACGGGGCCTTACAATTTTAGGTACATGGGCTTAAGGGGGTATAAATACCCCTTAAAACTAATCCTTTCTATTTTCATCTATCTCTACACCATAGCCTACACCTTCAAAAACACATAGACACCCTCATTTATCTCGAAACAAAATCCAGAGGAATAGACTGGAGTTTGTGAGTGTTAGAGCGTCGTGACGAGCTAGATACACATCAAGATTAGATTGTGTTCACGAAGCCAATTCGTTTAAGGTACACGTTCTATAATGAAAACTTGTTCCGCTCGTTTAGTATTACTAGATCTAAACATAAGTGGTAAAATCGAATCAACGCAACGATTCTCGTTGAAATTCGTTAACGGTAATGGGTGAATTAATCAAGTGTTTAATCCTGTATATATATATATTGAACAAACACATCATTTAAACACGATGTTTAGATGTTTGGATGGTTGGGGTTTGTTGGCGAGGTGATTACGAGCAGAACAATTCCAAATTTGTGTTATTTCATCACGATTTGATGGTTTATTGCAGATCTGGTATCTGTTGATTGTTTGGTGTTCTTGGCGATTTTGACTTTGACTATTGAGTCAACGAATGGACAATCCCTTATATTGATTCGTTATGAATAGCGAAAGACTGATCATTCGTTAAGCAGTCACAGCGAATAAGAGACATTCACGTGCCTTGTAACGAATGAACCCCTAATTCATCTTACTGAATTCATGAATGGTATTTACCATTCATTACCCACCCATTCTCCATGTTAATACAACAAATCAAGCCATTCTCTATAAGATACACTTGCATGTCTTTATAACGAATGAACCTATCATTCGTTTCCAGATGTAACATCCCAAATTTCTAAAAATAATATTAATTATATTAATTATTATTGGTGAGAAAGTTTACACGGGTTAGCGGAGAAATAATAAATAAAGTAGGAGTTAGTATGGGTTGGGCTAGTGT
The DNA here is from genome assembly GCF_021521415.1 of Bidens hawaiensis. Classification (NCBI taxonomy): domain Eukaryota; kingdom Viridiplantae; phylum Streptophyta; class Magnoliopsida; order Asterales; family Asteraceae; genus Bidens; species Bidens hawaiensis. Next base: position 198,876 of record NW_027492647.1, read on the forward strand.
TGGTTAATGGATATGGGTTATGGACTTGGATTAAAAAGGAAGGAAGACGGACCATGGGCTCAAGCCCATGATCCATAATATTTAAGCCTTAAATCACCCTTTAATCCTTACATTTCACATATTCCATACACCAGCAAAACACAGACTTAGCTCCCTCTCATCCTACTCTCTCTCTCTAGTCGAAATCAAGAAGAAGAAGAAGGAAAATCGGTTTTCAACCCGAGGTAAGATTAGTATGATGTTGTATGAAACTAACCCCGTTAGATTTAGTTAAGAAACGACGATCCGATACCGTTAAACCGTTGAAGTCATGAGATCCGGGTGGAATCGGGTATAAACCGAACCTAAGAGAGATTAGGGGTCACCCTAGCTCAGATCTGGATCGAACGGGACGAAAACGTTGGTGAAACAAGCGAGATCTCGCTTTTTCGGCGAGATCCCGTTATTCCGGTGATGGCGGCGTCGGAGTTGTGGGAACGAGAATGTCAGAGAATGTTCTGAAACTCTGACCTAACCCTAACTCGCTATGTGGAACTAACGAATTAAAGGTAATTCGTTAACTGAGGTTTGACGAACTAGCCTTAATTCATGAATCGATTCGGTAATGAAGAAAATACGAACTAGCTTTGATTCGTTAAGGAATTAATAACGAATTAAACCCAATTCGTTAAGTAGTTCGTTAAGGGAGAACTGACGAATGAACCCCAGTTCGTTAAGGTTCAATTCGCCACAGAAGGGCCAGCTCGTGAAGAGGACCAGTTCGTTATAGGGTTCAGTTCGCTATGAAGGTCGATTCGTTATAAGGTAACGAACTAGCAAATTCGTCATGGGAGACTGAAGTAACGAATAAACCCTCAGATCGTTAAGGACTGGATAACGAACTAGAAGTTTGGCACAATTACAGAATGATCCCTGGACTTGTGATAGAATGAAATAATTACATAGTAGCCCTTGGACTTTAATAATTATGAAAGACACCTTTAAAGATTAACGTGTAACGATTAACTAACCGGTAAAGATTCAATGAGGTAAAACCGGCTTAGAAGCGTAAGGCTAATTAAGTAGCAATGAGAATGACTAGAGCGGTACTTAATATTTTAATTATTAAACAGTTAGACGCACACAGCTCGAGAAGGAATAACCATTAGCAGAAGAAGTAACCGAGTTCAGGTGAGTTTCTAGCCCCACTTCATTGTTATGTTTTCGGGGCTGTGTGCATACTCGATGTGAAGTGTGAATACACTTACCTTAAGTGGTAAGTATATGCTATAATGTTGATCTGATTTATTTAGATATGTTACGAATGGATGTTTGTTAGTGCGTGAACGATCTTCAGATATTGCACGTGTAGGCAGGGAAGATAACGTTAGTCGGTGTGTGAACAATCTTCGGATATTGCGCGTACCGTCATTTGGGAATTATCCCCAAGTGGTTATTAGTGTGTGTAAATGTTGTGATGTAACTTGGTTATTATGTAAATGATGTAATGATATAAAGTGTGTTGTAGACAAGTAGAGGTAGGGCGTGAAAGAAGTAGCAAGGGTGTAGTAAGGGTGTTAGTGGTATGACGATAATACGTGGTAGGTTAAGCCTATGCGTAACTTCGTTATTAAAGTGGCAAAGTGGCATAACGTTATTCGTTATCAAAGTGACATAACATGATTCGTTATCAAAGTGGCAAAGTCGCATAACGTTATTCGTTATTAAAGTGGCTAAGCTGTAGGGGTAAATAAGTGGTAAAGTGGTAAAGTGAGCAGGATAGATAGTGGACAATGTGTCTTCGGATACATGTATAAAGCTTGTAGTGGTCGTATGAGAAGTTTCTTGATTAACTAGAACTCACTCAACGTAGCTGACTTTTAGTATGCACGCATGTGAGCAGATTAACGAGTTAGCATGAGGATGACACATGGCATGGACTGAACGGCTGACATCTGAAGATGGAAGAAACAATGTTTTAAATTTAATGTTTTGTGTTATGCTATCAAAGTAAAGATTTAATGTTTTGTAACGAATGCTTTAAGCTGAAGTTTCCGCGAAAGTTTTAATTAACTCTGATTGTTAGAACTGCGTTTATGAGTAAATCCGACGTTAAAGTAGGCTACCGGGTTCGGGGCCTTACACCAGAGGTCATGAATGTTTTCATTCATTCGTTATTCTATCATACGTCTCGATATGACTCAGATCAAGCTATTCGTTATGACGAATGGAATCATTCGTTAAACGAATGGTATAGCGAATAATATAGCGAATGATGCTTAACCAGAACCCATTCGTCATAATGAATGAGTTAGCGAATAACATAATCATTTAAGAATTCTAATGAAATTTTTCCAAGCTGACCCCAGCCAAGGGCTCTGCTCCTTGGACCCTGCTAGGGCTGCCGTCCCTAGACCCCGCTACCAGGGCCACTGCCCCCGGACCCCCGTTCGTTGAAGGTTATATTAAAATATGAAATAAGATATGGGTAGTGATAGTTAATCGATATGTGCAATTGTTATTCAGTTAGCCGCGTCCAGTTAAAGAAAGGAGTTACCATTAACTCTGAAATGAACCAAGTTCATGTGAGTTTCTAGCCCCACTTCCTTGTTATGTTTTGGGGGGCTGTGTGCATACTCAATATGAATGTTAATACACTTACCTTAAACGGTAACTGTATGCTATGATGATTGATGTGATAGTATGGTATGAATGGTATGAATGAATGCTTTTCGGTGCGTGAACGATCTTCAGATATTGCATGTGTCGTCAGGTAAAGTAATGTATAGCATGTCTAGTATGAGATATATATGTATGACAGTACGTAAAGAAATGAGTATGTATGAAAGTATCTTTATATATAACGAAAGGTATGTATGGTTATAGATGGAAATAAGGTATGGTTAAAAGGGGAACAAACCCTAATATCTGTGAATGTTGGGAACAAACCCTAATAATATATACGAAGGTTATAGGGCGAAATGCTCTTTAAAACGTATATGTACGAATGAAAGTATGTAAGAGTGAAGGAAAAAATGAATGTATGTATGTAAGAGTGAATAAAAGGATGAAAATATGTATCTTCGGATACGTATTTATGTAAGTATGTGAATGTATTGTATGCTACCGATATTAACTAGAACTCACTCAGCGTAGCTGACTTTTAGCATGCATGCGGGTGGATAGGTTGAGGCAGCACTCTTGAAAAAGGACACATGACATTGGGCTGAAGACACTGGCATCTCAAGGAAATGTTATGATGTTAGTTTTAATTTGAAAGACAAAAGATGTTTAATTTGGAAACATTTGAACGATTCTGTAATATATGTTTGAAGTTTATTATTTCGCGAAAAGTTTTAATCAACTCTGATATTTAGAACCGTGTTTATGAGTGAATCCAACATCCATGTAGGGCACCGTGATCAGGGCCTTACACAGATTATAAGAATTTAAAATCGGTGTTAAAATGTAAGTAATTACATGAAATAAAAATTTGGGGGTTGAGTTATTTTACAATGGGTTATATATAAGGTTATGATCTTAAGACTAACTTTATTTACAACCCAACCCAAGTTTTTAATAAAAAATAAATTTCTCTCTCTTCCACTAACACAACATAACCCAACTGTTCACTTTTATTCACAACTCAACCCAACCCAACCCAACCCAACCCAACCCAACCTAAACCAATCTTTTAATATGTACATATGATTTATGATTATTTTATTTCATTAAAACGTTACCATAATTATTTATTTTCAATTCTAATAAACTATTTATAAATTTGAACCAAAAATAATTTTTTCTAAACTCATACGAGAACACATATATTTTTTATAAAGAACTATGTTTTCGATAAAAAATGCGTATAGAATCTTAAAAATGAAAATATAAACAGGTTTATGTTTTTAGATTTTAAAAAAAAAGTTAATTATAATAATCTAATAAAAAATTAAATTTTATGAAAAAATCAAGAAAAAGAAAAAAAATAAAAAATAACCCAATAATTACTTGTTATTAAATATGTTGCAACCTAGGTTGTAATGGAGACCCCATGTTGTTATGGTTTATGTGTATCAACAATAAAAAAATTAGTTTTCTTTTTTTGTGTTTTTATGCCACTCGGCAACCCATCTCAAATGATGGTGCCAATAAATATAGTCTAAGAGAACCTTTTGAAATTGAGAACTTTTAAAACCATTTTGGATCAAAATAAAAGCCCGTCATATACACATTTATATATACGTGTTTATAAGTATTATACATATATGTATAATTTTGCAAAACTGAGATTTTCTTTATGAAAACAGGAAACTAGATAAACGTTTTGGCTATTTTACTTTTTAAATTTTTGCATTTTTATTGGTTTTATAAAGTTTTATTATTGGTCCAGAATGATTCTCAATTTCCAAATGGTTCTCATATGATCCCAATCATATATATATATAGGGTTAGTTTCATTTGAGAACTCAAAAAAAGTTAAGAACTTTTAGGAACTCTTAAAAATCAAATATTTTTAAATTTGTTTTATATCTTAACATTATTTGAGACTAGTTTTATCATGTTTTATAAAAAAAAAGTTTGATTACATATGTAAATCACAAGTTACACATGTGTAAAGTTTATGTGATAAAAATTTTACATATGTGTTAAAAAACATAGATATATGTAAAAAAACTAATTTTCATAATTGTAATTGCAAATATATGTAAAAAATGATAAAACTGTACTAAAATAACATTAACATACAAATTTTTTTATAAAAAACGTTAGTTATTAAGAGTTTCTTCAAGTTCTTAAATAGTTTATGAGTTCTCAAATGATACTCATCCTATATATATATATATATATATATATATATATATATATATATATATTATTGTGTACATTTAAAGCTCTCACATCACCCCGCCCCTTCTCGTGCCACCAAATTGCTCCATTTAAAAATTATGGCCTCTCAATGATTTAAAACCTTAAATTTTCACGGGTAATATCCACAGATCTCTGTACCCAGATTAGAAAAATGGGTTAAAAACGGGTTATAACCTCTCATGTCATTATATCCACACGTTCTTCAAGTCTCTTTTAGCACCTCCGTAATCGATTGCAGGCTCCTAATCGATTATTATATACCATAAACAAGATTCAGACATGTTTAGACTGGGTTATGTGAGAATTAATATCCATAAGTTAAATACAATAATTTATGCTAGGTATGAGGGGAGTACATATATTGTAAAACACGTGAGAAGTTAAGGGGAATAAATAAAGTTTGGTAGTAAGTTAAGAAGAAACGAACGTTTTCAGATAAACCTGTGAATATTCAACCGAGACAGTCGAGAAAATGTACATGGTTGAATCCATCTGAATACCATAGAGAATTGAAAAGTGAGAATGCCGGCGAAAACGTGACTCAATTCCGAGTTACAACAAAGCGGGCAAATATAAATTAGTATTTTTGAACACGGTCGTTAAAGCACATGTTCCGATGAGCTTGTATACTATCGACGTATTTGATATTTATTACTGGGGTAAAATAAATCAAATAGACACCATAAGTTTGGATAAGTTGTTTTTGGGAAAATAACTACACTAGTTTTATTAAGTTCGAAGTAACATAGAGCCGACACCGGGTAACGACCGTCAATAATTTATCAACTGAACTGATAAGTTAACAAGGCGATTTTAAGTCTAGAATGAAATATATATTTTGACGAAATTTATTTGGAAAATATAACGTCACTTGAAGTAGCGGGATCGTTGACAAGGTAGAGAGAGGTTAGAGGATTCTAGCAAGGTGGCCAGCGACGGTCCAGAGGTGGTGCACGTGTGACATTCGTCAAAATCGATTTAGTATTTGTACTCGTTTTATGACCCGTTTGTAATCAGATCTTTCTATTTAATAAAAAGTGTTGAATTATTAATTATGTTTTCGGTTTTATCTTTATTGTATTTACGCGTGGCTCGTATCCTAATCGATTAATGTATATAATATGTGCATTTTTACAACAATTGATCACCAAACCAAACTATAGGGACTAGATATCAATTTAAACAAAAATATTTTTGTTTCCCTCTGTTGGTACATGTGTGTCAGTAGTTCATAGTCTAGCATTTGTAATCGAGTCTGTAATGTAATTATGTTTTGTTTATGATTGTTTTGTAATACGCGAAGTTGTCAACAAGTTCGCTATGGCGAACTTGTTGAATCAGCGAAGTTATGGACAACTTCGCCAATGGCGAAGTTGTCGTGTATAAAACTGTTTCGCTGAAACAGTTTGAGTGTTGGTCGTTTTAGGGTTTGTTTCAGTGTGTTTCATATTGTTACGTGTTATTCTCTGTAATAGTGACCGTGAGTCACGTGTTCGGTTATCAATATAACGTGGTTGATTTATTGCTCGTGTGATTCTATCTCTACACTCGTAACTACCTGCGCAGGGATTCCGCACCTGCGTTGTTAGCGATATCCCGTGTACGATCCGTCCAGGAACCTACAATTGGTATCAGAGCCAATCGGCTCGATTGTGAGGTTCGGGATTTCACGCGGGTGTAGAAAACGTCTCGTTTGACCTATTCGCGGGACGTGTTTTTATTGGGATTGAGTTTTGCTAGTGCTTGACAGTCATTCTCAAGCCTTTGCATTGATCGGGAGCTGCTGGATTGACGAAAACAGATCTGAACAAACTTCCCTGTTCATCGGGCGAAGTTACCGTTCATCGGGCGAAGTTACCATTCTTCAGGCGAAGTTGCCGTCGCTGGAATTAGGGTTTTTGGCGAAGATATAAGGATTAGCGAAGTTAACTACAACTTCGCTCACTTCATAAGTTCGCCTTAGCGAAGTTATCCGCAACTTCGCTTCATACCCAAGTTCGCTCAACTCATAAGTTCGCCAGAGCTAAGCGAAGTTATTTTTAACTTCGCCAAATTCAAGCGAATTTAAGATCTCAGCGAAGTTCTCTTTCAGCGAAGTTAACCTTCAAGCGAAGTTATTCTTAACTTCGCCTACTGAGCTGTTTTAATATTTTTTTGTTTTTCCAGGTTTTTCAGGTTTTTGCAAGGATGTCGTCGATCAACATCTCCGATTTGGTCAAGATGGAAGTAGAAGCGGGGTCTGCCACTAAGGCCCCGAGGCTGATGAAAGGAACTGACTTCGTGGCATGGAAGGATAGATTCATCCAATACATCAAATACCAGGATGCCAAAATGTGGGTGTGCATCCAGGATGGATATATCCCTCCAACTATGCAATACGAAGGCCGTGACGTAGTTAAGTACAGCAAAATGGAGGACGAAGAAAAGAAAATGTACGAGGCCGAAAGCAAGGCCCATGCTGCGATAACAATGGCACTTCCTCAAGAGGTTCTCCATACGTTCCGAAAGTACACTTCTGCAAGAGAGCTTTGGGATGCTCTTGAAAATAGATTCGAGGGGAATGTGGGTATCCGTGCATCGAAGGTAAAACTTTTGAAGACCCAGTTCTCCGTCTTCAAATTTTTTGAAGAACGAATCGCTGGATGATATTATCACCAGATACTATCATCTAATGACAGAGCTTAGCAATTATTCGATTGCTTACCGAGAAGAAGAGATCGTTGAAAAACTTCTCGATGCTCTCCCACCGAAGTGGGAAATGTACACCGTTCTTATGAGGGAAGACAGAGACTTTCCTAATTATGATCTTGAAACGGCAGTGAACAAGCTCAGAACTTATGAGCTTAATATGGTTCGAAAAGAAACACCTACAGATCAGATACAAGACCCTGGTATGTATGGTGCAAAGGTTAACTCAGGCTCAAGTTCGAGGCCTGAATCTGCTGCTTATTACTCTAAAGGGGAGTCAGGTTCTGACTCGTCTCATGAAGGAAACGTTTCTGTAAACACGAATGGGTGATGTATGTTTCGTTGCTGGAGGATCTAGTACTTCAAAGCCTCAAGCATCCACAAGTAGTTTTTCTGCAAATGCATCAAGCAATAGTTATTCCAAGATGCCTATGAGTGTAAAATCTGCTGAAGAGCAGTTTGCAGTCTATGCATCATTTATTGCTTCCTACGAAAACTACATCCAGGGGAAGATTGTGGACCCTGCTGTTCTGGATGAGGACTACGACCAGATCGATGCTGATGATCTGGAGGAGATGGATTTGCAATGGCAAATGGCAATGATTGTGAGGCGTGTTTAAACGGTTTATGCACAAAACTGGAAGAAAGTTTGTTGGTGGTAGGCCCGGGTTCGACAAGTCCAAGGTAAGGTGCTATAATTGTCAACAGTACGGGCACTTTGCCAAGGAATGCAGAAATGAGAGGGTTGAACGAGGACAAGGTCGACCTACACAACACTCAGGAGTTAACAGAGAGATAAATGCCATGTTGACCAGAGAGGCAGGAGAGTACAACTGGAATCAACGCTCAAGTGGTTCTGGTGAGCAAGCAAACATGGCTGAGTCTGAAGCTGAAGAATGTGAGAAGGTTGAAGAAATTGAGAAAGCAAATGAAGAAGAAACCGCTTTTCATGGCAAATGACAAAGATAATCGCTCCGAGGTAAGTCCTAAAAACTATTTGTACTAGTTGTGAGAATTTGTCTGAGCAACTTAAAACGATTAACTGATCAGTATGTCCCATTTAGATGCTGACTTTAAAAACTATTAAAGAAGATCACCATTTTACGAAAGCAAGAGAAACGAGTTATAAAATTAAAATAAAAGCATGTGAAAAAGATGTTCAAAGCTTAAAAATTAAACTTGCTGAGAAAATTGAAATAATTGATCTTAGTTATGAAGTTTTGGAGGAAAAAACTAAAGTGATTGCTGATCGGGAATAAACAGATTGCTGACCACCAGGTAAAGGTGGTGGAACTGAACCGCAAACTTGAGCAGTTCAGGAATTCCTCAACCATCCTTGATCACCTCGTGAGTGATCCAGGTACCTCTGCAAAGAGGGGGAGGAATCGGATATCACGAAGTTCCACCACCCTTTAACCACAATTATACATATAATCCGAGTGTTCAGAAATCTGTTGATTTCGAGGTTAATCAGACAACTCCAATTAAGATTTCAAGGGTAGAATCAAGTGTTAGCTGTGGCGAAACGAGTTCGCCTGTTTCTAGTGTGAATATTTCTGTCTCAAGTCCTGTCTCATCGGATTCGGATAAGATGTCCGAATCTGGTCAGACGAAAGAGAATGTATTGTTACCTACCGATGGAGATAAAAATAAATCTTCTAAAAAGTGTACTCCACTCAACCCGTATGTCCCACCTTATGTGAGACGAACGGCTGGTAACACTGCCTCTACATCCAAACCAACATTTGACAAGAAATTGGAGAGTCGGTGTTGCTTTAGATGTAACAAATTAGGGCATTTAGTTGCAGATTGCCCTCTGGAGCCGAGATACAGAGGTGTGAAGCCAAATAAAAAATGAGAATAAGCGTCATTTTGTTCCTGCTAAAAATGAAAACTTTAAAAAATGCCAAAATGTAACGAATTCAAGCTTTCATAAAGACCAACCTCATTTTTACAACCAAACCTCAAGATATAACACTTTCAATTCTCAAAGGTTTGGAAGGCATTACACCCAATCTGCAAGGAGATTCCCTAACAGGACTTACAGAAATTATCCTGACGCTAACTTGAGAAAGCCAGGGTACGGGACGTATCGATCCAAGACCAATTGGTCTTGGGTCCCAAGATTCTAACTCTTTGTTTTATTGTGCAGGAACAGTTGAACAGGGCTGCCAACAATCTTTGGATTGTAGATAGCGGCTGTTCCAGGCACATGACGGGCAACAAACACTTGTTGCAAGATTTTAAAACCTGTTCAGGGAGCTAGAGTTAGTTTTGCTGGTGAAAGCGGTGGAAGGATTACTGGTAGAGGAACTGTGTCGAATGGGAGAATGACACTTGAAAATGTAAATTTTGTGGAGGAATTAAAGCACAATCTGCTGAGTGTGTCGCAGATTTGTGATAAAGAATACACTGTCCATTTCACTAAGAATGAAGCAATTGTATTGAAGCCTGGTTTTCATATACCAGAAGAATGGATAGTAATGAAAGCTCCACGTGAAAACGAATACATACGTGATGGATATGAGGTCTACTGAAATGGCCACCGGAGAATCCTGTTTAATGACAAAGGCAAAGCGAATCAGAATCAGAATTATGGCACAGGAGAATGGGACATATTCATCTTCGTAAGATGAACTTCATTGTCAAGAATGGGCTTGTGATGGGCGTTCCCTTAAAGAGTTTTAACTTTGAAGATAAATGCATAGCGTGCAAGAAGGGAAAACAACACAAGAAAAGCCATCTCACCAAGACGATCAACTCAATTGCTGGTACTCTAGAACTACTTCATATGGATCTCTTCGGTCCGGTGAATGTACAAAGTCTAGGCGGTACTTCTTACTGCTTGGTGATAACTGATGATTACTCGCGATACTCGTGGGTATATTTTCTGAAAACGAAAGACGAGACGACTCAGATGGTGAAGAATCTAATTACAAAAGTCGAGAACGTCATGAGTAAATCAGTTAAATTCATCAGAAGCGACAATGGGACAGAGTTCAAGAACTTTGAGATGGAAATCTTTTGTCTTCAGAAGGGTATTGAGCATCAATACAGCGCTCCGTATACTCCACAACAGAACGGAGTAGCTGAAAGGAAGAACGCGAACATTGATTGAAGGAGCCAGAACTATGCTGGCAGACTCAAAGCTTCCTGTGATGTTCTGGGCTGAAGCAGTTGCTACAGCCTGCTATGTTCTGAATCGGGTGTTAACAGTTAAGAGACTTGGAAAAACTTGTTACGAGCTTATGCACGGAAGGAAGCCCAACCTGTGCGGTCTTGAAACCTTTTGGGTCTCCTTGTTCGATTTTGAAGACTAATTCGAATTTGGTGAAGTAGCTGATGAGGGAATCCTAGTCGGTTATGTGTTGGGACTCCCAACAGACGGGTCTTCAATACGACAACTTGCAAGGTGGAGGTGGTTTTGTAAAACACCGACATTACTAGTTACCAACCGCCAAAACCAAGCAATGGACCTGCTGAGCTGTTTGACTATGTTAAACTTTTTAAGTCGTTTAACGTACCTACTTTGGAAATTTCTGAAGAAGACGAAAGAGCAGTGACGAAGATGATATTTGATGAGGAAAGAGGAGGTTAGTGCAACATCAGATGACAGAAAAAAATCTCAGCCTTCCACATCAAACCCTATCGATACCCCTGCGGCTCAACTGAAGATGAGTTTATTAATCCTTTTCACTCTCAGCCTGAAACTACCATAGATGAGATCTCTTCAAACTTGGAAGACAATTTGCATGTCGGTGCTGTTTCCGACCACGAGAATTCACAAAGATCACCCATTGGAGAATGTTATAGGTGATGTGTCCTCTAGTGTACAAACCAGAAGTAGCTTGAATGAGCACACCTAGTGTTTTATACAAGCATTAAAGATACAGGTATCATGAACGAATGTTTGTACTCTTGCTTCATAAGCCAAGTTGAACCGAAGAATTATCAAATGGCTTTATAAGGACAGCTCGTGGGGTCGAAGCCATGCAAGAAGAGTTGGCTCAGTTTCGGAAAAAATGGAAGTTTGGACTTTGGTCTGAAAAACCAAAGAATGTGCATGCTATAGGCACGAAATGGGTGTTCAAGTGCAAGAGAGATGAAAAGGGGATTATCGTGAGAAATAAGGCGAGGCTGGTTGTTAAAGGTTTTAATCAGCAAGAGGGTATTGACTACAATGAGGTTTTCGCTCCTGTTGCCCGGTTAGAAGCGATTAGATTGTTTTTGGCGTTTGCTGCATCTAAAAAGATGAAGGTGTTTCAGTTGGATGTAAAGAGCGCGTTTCTTAAAGGGAAAGTTGATGAGGTTTGTGTTTGTTGAGCAACCTCCGGGTTTTCCTGACCCAGACTTTCCGGATCATGTATACAGGTTGAGCAAGGCGTTATATGGGTTACATCAGGCACCTCGTGCCTGGTATTCAACGTTATCAGACTACTTGCTGGAAAAATGGTTTTGAAAGAGGATTGATTGACAGTACGTTGTTTGTGAAGAGAGAAGGATGTGACTTCCTACTGGTTTCAAGTCTACGTGGATGATATCATTTTTGCTGCATCAAGAGTATCCATGTGTCAGGATTTTGAAGCTGTCAAGAAGAAACGATTCGAGATGAGTGCTATGGGTGAACTAACCTTCTTTCTAGGATTGCAGGTTTGATCAGAAAGAAGGATGGGATGTTCATTCATCAAACAAAGTATGTTCATTGATGTGCTGAAGAGATTCAAGATGGAGGACAGTTCTCCATATGACACCCCAATCTGCGTCAATCACAAACTGGGCGCTGAATCAGATGGTGACGCAGATGTGGACCCTACTCTGTATCGGGCGATAATAGGTTCATTAATGTATTTAACTGCTTCTAGGCCGATATAATGTTTTCTGTTTGTCTTTGTGCTCGTTTTAGGCAAACCCAAAGGAATCTCACATGAAAGGTGTGAAGAGGATTTTGCGGTATCTTAAGGGCAAGCCGAAACTAGGGTTGTGGTACCCAAAGGGAGGAGACGTTGAACTGGTGGCGTATACAGATTCTGATTATGGTGGATGTAATCAGAGTCGGAAGTCAACAACAGGAGGCTGTCAGTTTCTTGGAGGAAGATTAGTTTCCTGGCAGTGCAAGAAACAGACATCAGTTGCAATTTCAACATGCGAAGCTGAATACGTGGCAGCATCCAACTGCTACTCTCAGGTTTTGTGGATTCAGCAACAATTGCGCGACTATGGTCAGAATTTCTTACTTACTCCTATTTTAATTGATAACACTGCCGCCATCTCAGTAATTAACAATCCCGTGAAGCACAGTAAAACTAAGGCATATTGACATTCGTCATCACTTCATACGGGATTGTGCTGAGAAGAAACTGATAAAGATCGAAAAAGTTGATACACTTGAAAATTTTGCTGACTTGTTTACAAAAGCGTTTGAATAAATCCAGATTTCAAAACCTAATTGAGCTAAACGGGATGATCAATCCCGAGTAACCATGTCTTTGTTTTTTTTTAAAAAAAAAAAAAAAAAAAAAAAGAGGTCATTTTTGCTTAAAATTAGTCGGTTACCTCAGTTTGATGGACATATCCTCGGATATGTTTTGGTCCTCGTTT